>NC_133203.1:2442720-2485220 GCF_958299795.1 Porites lutea
GCGTCACTTTTAAACAAATTTGACATAACACCTCCAACGTCGTGACCTGCAAACATCCTGGTTTGCAATGAGACTCGTCGGACGTCTGACACAAAAATCTGTCGCGGTGGAAGGTCCAAAAAAGTATGCATGCGCCCTTGGGGCGGTACCAGGTGAATATATCACATACCCCCGAGGGACAGGTATATAATCCTTACAAATTCACTTTTTAAGTGACGTTTTCGGTTTGTTGTCATCCAGAAATTTTGCTACCATGGCAACGTGATGTAACGACTTCGCCTCTCTATAAACTAGAACCTGAATTATTGATGAATAGGGTTGCTACAGCTACCGAAGGAAAAAGCGCACAGACAGCTCATAACTATTGGAGGAACTGTGTTTATTACAGTAGCTTATAAAGTGGAACCTCTGTTAAGGGGACACCCTCGAGACCAAAGCAAGTGTCCCCTCAATGGAGTTCGCTAAATATTAACCAACGAATATTTTTTTCTTCTTTTCTGCCTTGGAATCTTCGGTAATCATTATTTCAAGCAGCTAGATAATGTATAAAATCATGATTAACTTGTCTCTGCGATATTTAGTGTTGAATTGTCACAAGTGTAGTACATCGATTGAAGTAGGAAATTTCATGTTGTGAAAGCTGACGTCATTGTGTCAAGTATACACTCAAACGTAGCAACGCTTTTTGTGGTCAGACTGTTTTTGAGTGCTAAGATGTACCCTGAAACCCAGGTTTCGGGACCCAGAAAAAGTCCCTTCACCCTGAATAGAGATGTCCCTTCAATTAACAGATACAATGATTACGTGAACATTTTTTCCGCACCAAACTTTGTGCCCTCTGTGTGGAGGTTTCCCAGTGCATAAAATTAGTAAAACTTACTTCACCCTACCTTTATGAAACACTCTGTCTGTACATGTTCCTCCAGTTTGATTTATTACTAGTAAAGAAGCCACTATATCATTTCTTAACGCGGTCAGCTGTTGTTTCACCTCATCGAACACTCTGTGTTCTCCAGTTTCATTTACTTTCGTAGACCTTATTTCTTGTTTTAACTCCGCGGCCATCCGTTGTATCATCTCATCAAACACTCGGCGTTCTCCAGTTTCATTTACTTTCGTAGACCTTATTTCTTGTTTTAACTCCGCGGCCATCCGTTGTATCATCTCATCAAACACTCTGTGTTCTCCAGTTTCATTTACTTTCGTGGACCTTATCTCTTGTTTTAACTGCACAGCCATCCGTTGTATCATCTCACCAAACACTCTGTGTTCTCCAGTTTCATTTACTTTCGTAGACCTTATTTCTTGTTTTAACTCTGCGGCCATCCGTTGTATCATCTCATCAAACACTCTGTGTTCTCCAATTTCATTTACTTTCGTAGACCTTATCTCTTGTTTTAACTCCACGGCCATCCGTTGTATCATCTCACCAAACACTCTGTGTTCTCCAGTTTCATTTACTTTCGTAGACCTTATTTCTTGTTTTAACTCCGCGGCCATCCGTTGTATCATCTCACCAAACACTCTGTGTTCTCCAGTTTCATTTACTTTCGTAGACCTTATTTCTTGCTTTAACTCCACGGCCATCCGTTGTATCATCTCATCAAACACTCTGTGTTCTCCAGTTTCATTTAGTTTCGTAGACCTTATTTCTTGTTTTAACTCCGCGGCCATCCGTTGTATCATCTCATCAAACACTCTGTGTTCTCCAGTTTCATTTAGTTTCGTAGACCTTATTTCTTGTTTTAACTCCGCGGCCATCCGTTGTATCATCTCATCAAACACTCTGTGTTCTCCAGTTTCATTTACTTTCGTAGACCTTATTTCTTGTTTTAACTCCGCGGCCATCCGTTGTATCATCTCATCAAACACTCTGTGTTCTCCAGTTTCATTTACTTTCGTAGACCTTATCTCTTGTTTTAACTCCGCGGCCATCCGTTGTATCATCTCATCAAACGCGATGTGTTCTCCAGTTTCATTTAGTTTCGTAGACCTTATTTCTTGTTTTAACTCCGCGGCCATCCGTTGTATCGCCTCATCAAACACTGTGAGTTCTCCGGTTTCATTTACTTTCGTAGCCCTTATTTCTTGTTTTAACTCGGTCAGCTGTTTTTTCACCTCATCAAACGCACAACTGTCTTGATAACCGCAAATAATAAATGAGAAATAAATTAGTTGATTAGTTTAAATTCAATTTGTAAATATTAGTTCCTGTCTACTTTTGGGATTTGCTAAAGCAGTCATTGTCAAACACTTTTATCATGAGCCCGTGGCTTGGGGGATTGGGAGACCACCCCCTGTGTATCTGACATTAAATAAATTATCTTATCTTATCTTATCTTATCTAAACACGATATGACGAACAACAGGGAGACCCTCCTCTGTTAGTGGGGCCGTTGTTGATTGAAATCTGAATTTGAAAAAGAGTTGAATGTCCTAAATGGTTCAATCAGTCTTGATTGAAACGATAGCAGGAAATAGGGAGCTTTTCTCCCTCCCCCTCCCCCTCCACCTCCCCTTTTTGCGCCTGCCACGCAGGCTACGTATCGTCAGAACTAGTTCATTTGCTTGATATAAAAGCAGTAGACACAAATCCCAAATCATATCGGTACCTGTCTGTTTCTGTCGGCTTTATAAGGATTTGATGCCTTTACATGCTGATACAGTAGTAAAGGCTTTTGTCGAATTTGGTGATGTTAAAGTAGAGTATAAGGAATTTTACGAATTTAATGTCTTAAAATCGGGAAAGTATTTTTCTGGCATTTCAGGAAGTCGCTCAAATAGTTTCAAAGTTGCAGTATAAAGACATCTATGTGTTATCAGTCACAAAACTGATTTCTTGAGTTTACCGACCACCACTTCATACTATGTTACTGCCCGAGACTGAAAAAGGCGTCAGGTAAAACGTTTACGCCGTTTTATATATTATTACCGAGATAGTAAGTACCTCGGAAGAGCGGTTAGCAGGGGAGAAAAAATATTTAAATTTTGAAATCTTGCTTTAATCGGATATTGCGGTTACTTTTATTTCAGTCTGTTGAAATGACCATACTCTTTATTCAGATAACAGGTAATTTTCCATACAAGACTGATTCCGCCTAAAAGTTGAGATCCATTCCGAGATACTGAAATCCGTTCCGAACTAGATAAAGGAAAACACTGAATTAATGAATGATCCGATTACACATCTTCTCACGCCTATTTGTCACGTGTTCTCGAGCTATCTCGGCCCAGTCCTATCTTGTTTACAACACACTCCCCCCTGATTGACGAAGTCAATCACAAGGTGAGAAAAACTAATAACTCAAGATTTAGTTCAATGTTCGAAGACTCCAAAGTCTCTGCTCAGACAGATTAAGTAGCAATAGTCACTGCTGGAATATCCTCATCTCTGACCACCTGAATGTTTCTGCTTCCGGGATGCACACTAGCTCCTACTACACTAACTGGATCCTCATCGCGCGCATTGACTTCAAGTGGGTAGAGCTTCTGAATTGGTCGTTTTAAGCGAACCTGGCGAAGAGAATTGTCCACTGTAACCACTTCTGCTGCACGCACTACATCATCCCTTCCGCGTAGAAGCTTTTCTACTTTACCCATCCTCCACTGTTGTCTCGGTTTCTTATCCGCATGGATATGCACAATGTCCCCTACTTGAATTGCTCTCTTTGGCTCTGCTACCTTGAGTTTCTGGTACTCCCGGATTCCTGTCAAATATTCTGTTCTCCATCGATTCTTGAAGTGAGTGAGGAGGCTTTGCAGATATCTTTCACGTCGTCCCATTGTGCGCAGAGATTCTGTGGATACGGTAGGCTTATCAAGTAATCTTCGACCAATTACGAGATGAGAGGGCGTGAGTGGATCCTCTGACAACTCTTCGTAGACATAAGTTAGGGGTCTAGAATTTAGAACACCTTCAGTTTCAATCAAGACTGATTCTAGTTCCTCATAGCTGAGTTTTGCATTTCCTAGAACTTTCTTGAGGCACCTCTTTACAAGCTTGACGCATATTTCGAAAAAACCACCCCACCAGCTTGCTGTAGGTACATTGAATTTCCATTCGATGTTTCTTTCAAGGGTAAACTTCTTCACTTTAGCATCCTTGAAAGTTGCTCCATTGTCTGAAATTATCAGGCCTGGGAATCCTCTTCTCCCGATGAATCTCTTCAAAACTCGTATAAATGAATTTGCAGACAGGTCTGGAGTAAGTTCAAGGTGGATAGCTCTAGTGCTGGCGCACGTAAACAGAGCAATATAGCACTTGTACATCTCCCCACCAGATTGGTAGATATTCTTAACATAAAGCGGTCCGGCAAAGTCCACACCGACTTTAGTGAAAGCCAAATCATCCGAGACTCTAGAGGTGGGTAGCGGAGGAGTGGGTGGAGTACTAAAAGCTTTTCCCAGCATCTTCTTGCAAATCACACACTTGAAAAGAACATCCTTGACTGCTTGCCTTCCCTTGATTATCCAAAACTTGCTGCGAACTTCAGTTAGTGTTTCTCTAACTCCATTGTGCTTCACATTCTCATGAGACTGTCTAATCACCAGTTGTGTGAAGTACTGTTTCCTTGGTAACAAGACAGGAAATTTGGCTGAATATGGCAGTGAACAGTTCTGGATCCGACCTTTGCATCGTAGGACCCCATCGGCATCCTTGAAGACTCCTAATTGTTCCCATACTGTACTAGACTTTTCCTTCTCATCCAGTTTCAATTGCATTTCCTTGTACCACAGGTGCTCTGCTGCAATTATCTCCTGCATATTAAGGTCAGGTTGGGTCTCCATGCTTCTCTTGACTTTGCGAATGAACTTCAGGACGAGGGCTGTCACTCTGATAAGCCTGCTAAAACTACTGAATCTTTCCGGCTCAATGACTTCTGAAACACTCTGAGAGACCTTGGATGATGCTGTCATGAAACTTGAAGTTTTAGTTGCATCTCCAACTTTCAACTCTTTTACAGCTTCACTTGTCACTTTTTCTCCAGTGATGGGACAGTTAGGCACATTTGGCCATTGCCTTTCTTCTTTTTCTAGGAATGGAGCTCCCTTCCACCAGAGATCATTGGATACAAGATCAGATGCTTTAGAACCTCGTGAAGCAATGTCACTTGGGTTAAGCTCAGATGGGCAATATCTCCAGTGTTCCTTGCTCCAAAGACTCCTTATGTTCTCTACCCGATTTTGGACGAACTGCTTAAATTGCTTTGATTCACCATTGATCCACCACCACACAATTTGAGAATCAGTCCAGTTAATTACTGCATCAACTTCAATTGTACATGCCAGCGCCTTATACACTGCTGTAATGAGAAGGGCTAATGTCAAACAAGCCATCAGTTCAAGTCGAGGAATTGTTTCTCCTTTCAAAGGGGTCACTCGGGTCTTCGAGGCTAGCAGGTGTGAATAGTGTCCATCAGACGTTGTCACCCGAACATACACATTTGCACCATAAGCAATCCTGCTTGCATCTGCAAACCCATGTAGCTGAATACATTTGACCTGCTCTGCTTCTATTCCATCCATGATGCAACGGGGGATTGTAAAACTTGAAACTCCTTCTATGTCTTCCACCAATTCCTTCCAACGTGAAGTGAGGTCTTCCGGAAGAGCTTCATCCCATTCAACCTTCAGCTGGCAAATTTCTTGAAACATGCATTTAAATGGCAGAATAAGTGGTGACAGTAAGCCTAGTGGATCATAGAATCGAGCGGTAACGCTCAACAGTTTTCGTTTTGTTAGAGTTCCACTCAATGTCTGCTTAGAGAATGCGCTGAGATCAAACTTGAAACAGTCTTCTGACTTGTCCCACATAACACCCATGACCTTGACAACAGTTTCTTCATTCATGGCATTGCTGTTAGTAGACTTTGGTTGATCAATAGTTTCAGTTTCAACAGACTTGGTTGGTTCCACTGCAGGTTTTCCAGATAACAGAGTAGTCTCTTCTTTCTTTATTAATTCGTTTAACTCGCTGCTGTTTGACGCCCACTTCCTCATATTAAATCCTCCTTCCCTGAAACGTGTTTTCAGCTTCTGATAAAGTTCAAAACAGTCCAATACAGTGTTCTTTCCAGATGCAAAGTCATCAACATACAAGGCTTTGATTACAATGCTCACAAACTCTGGGTCAATGTTCTCATACTTTGATAAGTGGTTCCTTAATGTCACATTCAGAATGAATGGAGAACAGACAAGGCCAAACACTAACCGCGTAAATCTTAACTTTATTATTTCTGGATTCAAGGAGTTGACATCATCAATCCATAAGAACCTCAGCAAATTCCTATCCTCCGGCTTGACTTCGACATTAAGAAATGCCTTCTCTAAATCTCCGATCAAAGCAATTTTTGGGAGACGAAATCTCAACAGGATATCAAAAAGCAATGGAGTTAATGCAGGTCCAGATAAAAGACAGTCATTCAAACTTGGTTCACTGTAAGACTTTGCGCTAGCATCATAAACAACTCGCAGTTTAGTGGTAGTTCGATCTTCCTTCAGTACTTCCTTGTGAGGAATGTAATGAACAGTTCCTGGGACAACTTCCTCTTCAGGCTTGTCAATCACTTCAACAACACCAGAGTCCAACTGTTCTTTGATTACATTATCATACTGGTTTAGTAACTTTGATTCCGATGACTTCAATCTTTTCAACAAGGAGACCAGACGGTTTCGTGCCAAAGAGTGATTGTCTGGAATGATGGGGTGTTCTTTCTTGAATGGGAGAGAAACTTCATAGCGGTCACCATTGAATCTTACTTTAGTTAGATACTCTTCACAGAAATCTTCTTCCTTTCCTTTAACTCCAAGAGTGTCATAGTCCCAAAACTTGGCTAGTTGTTCTTTGAGTGAGGCATCATCTGCATTAAAATCTTCCGTAACCACTTGACACTCAGTTTTCATTACATGGGACATATTAACACTTGAAGGACAGCGATCGGAACATGCAACATTGACAGGTCCACTCAGCACATAACCCAATCTTGTACGGATTGCTACTGGGCCATGCAACTCCCCCCGTACCACATGATTTTGAACAACAGTCCAATAGTAATCAGCTCCCAGCATGACATCAATTTCTAGACCTTCATCACCTCGTGAATAATCAGCAAGAGGCAAACCTTGCAAATGCGGATAACACTGCTGTGCTATTTCAATGGTTTGATTTGCAATAGGACCACAGATTAATTCAACCTCATAAGCATTGATGAACACTCTCAAATTGTCCTGGCACTCCAACGCAAACTGAACAATATTACATTCCTTTAGCGAGGGTTCATTGTTTCCAAATGTTTTAATTAAAACTGTTTCCGTTCCAATTGAAGGCAGACATAATTCGTTTCTCAACCTAGTGCTTATGTAGGACTTCTGAGCACAAGAATCAAGCAGAATTCTCACATTACAATAAACATCGCCACTGGGATTTCCGACCTTTGCTCTAGCCGTTTGTAACAAAACACAATTGTTCTTAACATCCTGAGTGAAATACAAATTTGTACTCACAGTTTTTTCCTGTGTAGCGCCGCGGGTTTGTCTAAACTGCATCGGTTGTTTCTGCATGCTGCCAAAGATAAATGATGTTTCCCGCCACAACGATAACATCTAGCTGAACAATCCTTACTGATGTGACCACTCCTTAAACAACCAAAACATCGTCCTTTCTGTCGGAGAATGTTCTTCTTTGTCTCAGGATCAGTAACAACAGCACACCTGTTTGATGGATGAGGGCCGTTGCAAAAAGTACACCACATTTCTTTGTTCGGCAGTGGTCCTTCTTGGTTTGAAAACAACGTTGATGAAGTGGGAGGTCCCCTGATTTGACCGTGACGAAATCCAAATCCGAAGTCTCGTTTTTCCTTCACTCCCAACTTTGGCGTTTGCTCTGAAACCGGTCCCAGCGTACACCTTTCCCGTATTTGTAATTCTTCCGCAAAGGATTTCATCAGAGTGTCCAAGTCCCATTCGTCGGACATACCACGACTTAAAATAAGACGTAACTCTTGCGGTATTTTGGCCATTATGACAGGCGTGAGAAATGTTCCGTATGTCTCAGATGATACACCGATTCCTTGTAAACTTCGGATGGCCGCTTCAGTTTTGTCCAAAAGTTGCCGTAGTTGTTTCAAATCACTGGAATTATTCAGTTTTGGCAGCTGCATCAACATTTCAATGTGTTTTGAAATAATTACTTGTTTACTTCCAAACCGTTTCATGAGAAGATCGACCGCATGGTTGTAATTCGACCCGCTCAAGGGCAAACCCGAAATAGTTTCGGCCGCAGTTCCCACTAACAAGGATTTCAAATACTGAAATTTGTCGATTTCGCTGAGTTCCTCGCTTAAATGGATAGCAGATGAGAAACTGTCCCAAAATGTTGTCCATTCTGTGGGATCGCCAGCGAACTTTGGCAAAGTGAGTTTTGGAAGTTTAGCCTTGCTACTCGTTTTGGCGCCAATCGGAGCTTCTTGTTGATTTAACGACGGCGTTGTCTCGGCTGAATTTTTGGATTCCTTGGCAAACGATAACCGTGAAGAAATAAGCGAAATTGTTTCTTGAAGGGAAGCTTCGAATTCACAGCGGTCTAATATTTCTTTTTCAATTGCATCCGCTCCCACTAATTCCGCGATTTCTTGGTTGAGAGTTTCGATCTGTTTCTGCTGTTTCTCGAGGTTGATCTTGTGAGACTCTAGCGTTGGGCGAATATTTTCCACGTCCTCTTCTTGGAGCAATTCTCTGACTGTACTTACAACCTTTCGCACGTAGACTCTAAAGCCCGACCGTTCCAAAATTTTTTTCTTGAGATCTGACATTGTTTTAAACTTTTCCACCGTGAAATGATCCGTGTAACATGCGTTATGACTTGTTGTCTTCTGTTCGTTTCCGATCCGCGTCAGTTCTTTCCGCTCAGTTCATTCATCCCGGGTCTCGGCACCAAAAATGTTGAAATGACCATACTCTTTATTCAGATAACAGGTAATTTTCCATACAAGACTGATTCCGCCTAAAAGTTGAGATCCATTCCGAGATACTGAAATCCGTTCCGAACTAGATGAAGGAAAACACTGAATTAATGAATGATCCGATTACACATCTTCTCACGCCTATTTGTCACGTGTTCTCGAGCTATCTCGGCCCAGTCCTATCTTGTTTACAACACAGTCTATGGTAGCTTGAGCTATTTGTGGGAAATTGAAATCCTGCTGGGTATTCAACTGACACCTCAAGAGCCGAGAGCTGTCAGGCCTTGGTTTTGAATTACTTATTCAAATTAGCTGGCGGCACATTCAATGTGCAAAATTATTGCAAATTGCGTCAGCTTTTCTTATTACAAAATACGCCGACAAAGTGTTGTTACAAATTACGAAAGATTTTTTATTACAAATTACGACAAAATTATTACAAATTACGACACCCGATAGCCGTCGTCATTCTACTACGAGTCAGTTTTAGCGAGAACATCGTATCAGAAGAGACAAGTTATCAAATGTTCAATTAGTAATTATTAGTTTTACCTGCTCCTTTGGTTCCATAAACATCTTTCATAGGATAAGGGACGTTTTTAGACAACATCGTTACAGTTAAGGTCAGTGTAACAACCATTGCCAAGATAGATAAGACCAGAACAGCTATTAAGACGGGTAACATACGCCGACCTATCACAATATTTTGTGCCGGTTGTTTTAGATATCGTCCCTGTCGTCCATTGTCATCTTCGTAAGTTTGCTTGGCTTCTGGGTCTTCCATCGGTGAGGACTGCAAATCAAGCAACTGTATGCGATCAGAAGAGTGTTCATTGGGTTCTGCATTGAAACTGGCCCATTTGGTAGCTGCCATCTTCTAATTCAGACCTCAGACCAGAAAAACTCAGACACACCGTCGCCTAGCCTGCGTAGCAAGCGTTTCAGTTTGGTTACGGAGCATAAACAGACCGTGGAGAGGGATTTTCGGTTTTGACCTCGCGAGAAATGAAACGAGAACTAAAAAATGAAAGAGGGGGGATGAGGAGGGGAAAGAAAGAAACACTGTTTCCTTCTTTTCTTCCCCAACCCCTCCCTGCTCTTTTACTTGCAAATACAAAGCAAGCTAGGTGGGTGTACCATGTGGCACGGAATTTTTGCGGTTGATTATTTTTGCGGATTGGGCATTTTTTCTGTTTCGCGGAAACTAAAATTTTTCCGACTAGGTGTTATGAAGCAAGTATATATGTAGCGTGATTGTGAGATGGCGTGATTTTACTCCTTTTAAACTTTGTTATTAATAGTTTTCCTCGTCTGTCAGATTTTTACTGATTGCGGGGTTAAACATTCGAAGTATTCAATTAAATTAACAACATAACTGAGCGAAAGAGAACTTGCTGACAGATCGGATTAAAAACCAAAGCTTATAGATTCAAGGAAGTCTCGATTTCGTGTAATGTGTGAGCGAGCCATTGTACTGTGAGGATTGAAGCTGTGAAATAAACCCTGTCAGCTTGTCTCTTTATTTGAGGAAAACATTAAGAAAAAATCGTCCCGTTCGTAGGAGAAAAGCTTCAGCGCATCTCAAATTTTCTTTAATCGCGTGCAATTGAGCTGTAGCTAGAGCGGCGCACAGAGATAAATTGTCTAAACTAAACCAAACTGGTTCGACATGAACAGAGTGTTTAAGCGAAGAAAACTTTTTTTTTTAGTTTATTATCGGTAGTATTTTTATACACTGCGGACCGACCGGATAAAAATGAACTCATTCAATTTTTTGAACTATCATAGAAGGGACGTCTGTACACAGGCTAGCGTGTGCATAAGATAAGAGTGTTCATTCCTGAGGTCATATATGGCTCAAAAATGGGCTACCGATGGCGCTTTTTATCATGGGGCGCACTCCACATAATTGCCTGTATGGGGAGACTCCGCGCGAAAGGGGTACCTTTTTTAGGTTTCAGGTATACAAAAGAGTAGCTGAAGTATATGAAAGGGTAGGAAAATGCGTCATTTCGATCAGTAAAGAGGCCCAAAAGGACTAGGCTCACGATCACGTTGTTTGTCTCTCCTAGCAAGAAAACATACTTTGCATAGCAAGATCTTATATCTTCCTTCACCTTTACTGTTACCTCGGAATCGTTGTAAACATTTCCGGTCAATTGATTTGTTTTATACATATTGAAATGACAACAGCCTCTGTATAAATATCTACATACGGCATTAGAAGATTGATCACTAAATACGTGATTACAATAATTACATAAATGATGATAAAAACAAAGATAAAAAAGCAAGATCTTTTTTCATATTGTTGTCACTCTGATAGAGGTACTTCAAAGGTACAGGTTCTTCAAAGTCAAACTACCGGCATCGCGCTTATATAGCTCATATCCTCTCCCCGGCCCCCTTCCCCTCCAGAGTAAAAGATTACAGAAAGAAAAAAAATTTAATAGCTTCTCTTGTATGTTTATTTGCAGAACTTCAAAAGCCCTCTAGGTAGCCAAAAACAGGTTTTTGAAAATTTCATTTATTATTCACCGGGGTTAAAACCAATTTTAAGATGGTCCTATTCAATTAAGCCTCATTTTCTTTCTTGGGCTCCCTTGCCTCATCTTTTATTTTTAAAATTTATCTATATATTGAACTTGTATGGCAAAATGATAATAAAACAATAAAACAAAACAATATTTAGTCCAAGACCTCAAATCCATGTTGACACAAGCGTTTCAAATTGAAGATTGCAGTGACAGCTCTTTGTAAATAGATTTAGCGACTACACTAGGTCTCTTTTTACGCCCTGTGATTGGCTAGAACTTATGTCCGTGCATTGTTCGAACCCAATCGTAATTCGCTTGTTAACTTTGTGCTACATCATATAGTAAAAATGTAAAAATTAAAGGGAACGAATTTCAGTCATAACTAGTTCGTTGTTTAGTCTGTTTCTTTTGAAATTACATTAAATAATAATTTTAGTTTTTTCTTGCTCTAAACCAGTTTCTTTTACTTTGTTTAATTATTATTTTTGTGACATCGTTCGTGAATCTCTGGAATATAGGAATCAACTTGCAACTCTAAAATTTGAAGTTGCGTAGTAATTACTACTTTTATTAAATAAGAACCTTGCCTAGCCTTGTGTTCGCGATCATTCCGAATTACAAGGACATTGTATCAATGCAAACTTAAAAATTAATAATAAAATAAGATGGAACAATCCAATTATATAAAAAGATGGTTAAGTTTGTCTGCTCAATTCATCGATCCGATTCATAACTGGTGACCTTATATTACCATCACCGCGAAAAAAATTACGAGTTTGTCTCCGAGCATTTACAGCAAATTCAAACATATCACGTTTTGAGTGAGAAAAAATGATTAAATAGTCCAATAAGATTTATGAAATAAAGCCCTGTGTCTGCGATCGTTCCGAATTACAAGAAGCTTGTGTAAATGCAAAATGGAAATAATAATGCTAATAATAATAATCCCAATGACCTAGTGACCTTGTCTGCGAGCCTTTATGGCAAACTCAGACATATTCAAAAAAGTATTGCTCATCCCTGACTGTAAATAACACGAGTCAGTAAATCATACGTAGTACAGTAGATATTGGGCGACATTGTTGTTTATCTTAAGAATAGCTTGAATGAGAAATCTCGCGAAAATTTTTAGAATGTGAACACGTTTTAGCAAGAAAAGATTACAAAGCGAAATCCTCATACTTGACACTTATATTTCCTACTGAAATTAAGAACTCCTGCTGGGTTTGACCTATTAACGTCCTTTTAATGGTCAACTGAAGTTTTCATAAAGACTTTTCTAGAAAACAAGGTATAATGAATTAGAAGAAGCAATTAGCTGAAGTCAATCTAACTACCAATCCCTCCCTAATTAACACAATATTCGCGATTAGATTTCAAGTTAAAGATGTTATCGAGTCTCAAATTTTAGCAACTTTTAGATTAATTTTGTTAAAAAAATCATTTGAAAATGAAAATTATGACAGCTAGAACCAAAAAAAAAACTCCGTACTTTCCTGAATCGAAAAGATATGCATCCTCTTACAATAATTCAATTTGTCATTTAATATGTACGAAGTGACACCAGCAAAGCTGGGCAAAGAATGATGATTTTTTACTTAAATGAAACAAATAGTTTCTGAATTATTTATGACGTTACAACCTCATACCGCTAAATATATTTTAACATATTATCTCTGACTACAACTACTGTCTACAGCGTTATGTCGAGAACCTCGAGTCCAACACTTCAAAAAATGTGGAAATGATTAACTTCTTGGAACAGTACCATGAAGCGAGCCATCTCCAAGAAAGGCCAAATGTATGAAAAAGGTGAGTTTCTATTAATCAATATGATGCCTTGCAAATGACAACAAGCCTGAGATAATTTTACCATTTTTTCAAACGTCGAATTGCGAATTAGATATTGCTATCTAATTTCGAGGAAACAGTGATTGTTTTTGAAGAACAATGTTTCCTAGTAACCTTGAGTTTTAATATATCTACCTTAATTAAAACAGCGTTTCTTAAAAAGACAGCCACAACCTTTTACCACTATTACGGGCTTACCGCAGGCTCCATTACATTACATAACATCGTTTCAAGCTAGTATCTTATTGTGCGAAGTTTCTTTCCGCCGTATTTTCCACGTTATTCCACTTTAGTAAAATCCAACTAGTGGTCTATTATCAATGCTGCGTTCGGATGGGTTGAGCTACTACTAGGCTATATGTTATAGCCCACTAGTAGCGAAAAGCGCCGGCTTTTTGGCAAAAAAAAAGGATTAAAGTCTAGCTTTAACTAGCTAAATTTTTTTTATTCTCGATATTCTTGACCAACTAGTTGGATTTTACTAAGACAATTATTCCTATCGCCCTCATTGCCTCTGAGTCAATAGCCCATTCAGCCTCATGGGCTTTTGACTCAGAGCCCATTCGGGCTCGAGGAATAATTGTTAAAAATTTGGGATCGTTAGGTTTGCCCTGGCTTGCGAGTGACGGACCAATCATTAGAATCATCTATGACCGAATATTTATTCTTCTTTTTCTTTTTTGTTTTTCATACCTTTGTTTTAACATCTGAAATAAATCTCTCTTTTATGATCACTATATCTTTTAGGGCATACTATTTTAAGATTAATTAAACTGCGGTTGGTTTTCAAGCTAGCTAATCAGGCATATATGGGGAATGTGGTATAGTTTCGTTAAGACCAATTTTTTTACCTTATTAGCAAGCAAAAATATTTTCACGTAGGGAGACCCACTGAAACATTTTCAAGGAAAAATAGGGGAAATCTATGAATTCATAAGCTGTTAAAACCATCTGTAAAGGTTTTTCCGCCGCATGAATTTGGGGAAAAAATGTATATACAGTATAATTCTTTCTTGATCAATTTTGTGCTCAGTTCTTCTCTTAAAAATTTACAAGCATGAAGACTAACGGCTGCGAGCATGAATACGGCACCATTTTTAGTACTTGAACATGTCGTTCGAGCAGCCAATATAGAGCGTTTTAACTCAAGGCAACTGGCAGCTGTGTTTGTTTATTGGCACGAGATTGAGCTGGTACTGATTCCAATATGGTTTCTGATTCGTGGTTTTCGTTACAAAAAAACTAATTTGTCTAACCTGACAGCACTCGAAAACGCTTTATAGCCCTGCTGTTACCGACCAAAATTGTTCACTTTTAAGATAAAAGCATGACACTTCGCCAAATTGCAACTAACCCTAAGAGTAACATTTTTGGATATGGGTCCAACCCTAATTTACCATGCCACTGGACACTAGTACTGCGCAAGCCCTAAAAACAGCCACAGTTTTCTTTATTCAAAGCAAACATGTGAACGACCAAATGTAGCAGGCCGTTTAGTCCAGTAGCCGAGGTAGGAAAATTGGTCTTTAGAATTCGTTCAACCCAAGGGTCAGAAAAGGTTTGATACCGGATTTTGGTAGAACATGACCTACTGAACATTGCCTAATAATTTGTAAGGTCGATTTGTGGTATAGGTTTCTAGTAAATGGCGTTTTTATTCCACATACCTTACGGTCCAGCACGAAAACGAGCCTGATACCTGAATCACCATTTACCTCCTAATTCTTTGTTAAAAATCGCTAAAAAAAGGTAACTTACTCAATGTTCATTGTAACAAAGGAGATGATTATATATTTTCGAGTCAACAATGTCACGTGACTGATCGCGTTACTCGCACAAGGACAAATTATTTGCTTGAAATAAAGGAAAATCTCGCTTTGATTGCTTTTCTTTTTTCTTTCAAAGAACCAGTTTAAATATCTGTACTTTGTTTAGCATTAGCTGTTTTCCTTTATTAACTTTTTGCAAGTAAAGGATAGATTAAAAAAACATTTTTGACATTTTTATAGCACTTGACATATAGAAAGTCGCTCTATGAACGTGACAGACGGAGAGTTTTTTTTTTATATAGGAATTAGAGATCGTTGAGAAAAAAGCTACATGTTATTACGAGAAATTGTCTATTTTCGTTCTCAAAAGAGAAAAATACAGCATTCATTATGGATTGCTTCAGGAACGTAGACTGTTCCAAAGCATGAAAAGAAGACACGGGTTGACCCCTGAGAAGAGGGTCTCTCTGAAAATATTGCTGATTAGGTTAAGGTCGTATAGAAGGAGGAAAGTGTATCAGAGAGAGTTAACCAACTATTAGAAAGAGATTGACGATACTGGCATCTCTTTTTGAAGTCACCAAATTGCACGCAAGAGCCCCGTCAAAGATGTTTGCAATTTGTTGGCAGAATGGTTTCATGCATGGTTAGTACAATTTTACGATTCATCAAAGCGGAACGAACATACAAATTGGCACTTGCTTCTGATATATCTGCCCTTGCAATTACGACGCCGTATTTTTTCTCATTGGACAGACCTGTAACTATGCACGATGGCTACCAGTTTACCTTGTTAGTATATGAAGCAACTGGAGTCACAACACTCAAAAGTGTATCAAGAATTTGTTGCTAAAAATCACTCCAGTAGCCGCAACGATCAAGCATTTTCTCGTGTCTCAGCTGGCTCAACCCTGGAGCAATCTACGTAGCCGACTCGAAGTCAAAGGGTAGGAGTGAATTTGAAGGAAGGTTTCTGATAAGAGTTGTCCCTAATTCCATGCGCACTCGCACACCAAGGTGGCAGCTTGTGAAAAACCTTAACATAAGAGTATTCTATATTAACCACAACTGAGAAAGAGGTCAACGTCGTCGAACATTAAGTTAGTTACCATTTTTAGCGATTTTTTAAGAAAGAATTGGGAGGTAAATGGCGATTCAGGTTCAAGTCTCGTTTTCATGCTGGACCGTAAGGTGCGTGAAATAAAATCGCCATTTACTCCAAACCTATACCACAAATTGACCTTACAAATTATTAGGCAATAATCAGGAGGACTTGATCTACCAAAATCCGGTATCAGACCTTTTCTGACCCGTGGGTTGAACGAAACGACAATTTTCCGACTACTGGACTGCTACTGGACTAAACTGCTTCTGCGTTCGATTTTGTGGTTAGACCAATGCATTTTTCTATCAGACAGAGGAAGAGGAAGAAGAAGAAGATACTTTTATTTAGCTAGGGTAACTCCAACAGTTACAAAAACTGATATCCTTAGAGGCCCTAGATAAAAAAGAAATATAAAAGTATGTTAAAAATACTTAAAACTAGTCCAACTAAGATAATACAAAAATATCCTAAAAAAGGATAAACATTATTACAAACTATTAATAAAAACTACAAATTACGATTAAAAACTTCAATTTCATCCATGATGATAAAAACCTTTTTTCGAACATTCTCTAGTGGATGTCGCATGCTGATGTGTTACTAAGACGCCTTAGAATGCGATGGCAATGAAAATAGGTCAAAGTTGTTTTATAATCACCGATTCCTTTGACATAACCGTATTTACTCGAATAAGCGCCGCGATGCTTATTAAAATTTTCACTTCTCAAATGTGGTGCTTATTCGAAGCGGCTCTTATTTGAAAGTTGGACGCTACTTCTTTGCTTCTTTTCAGTAACCGATATTATTTCATTTTATGACAGAAACGTCTTTTGATTTTGATTGCATCGGGGCCGCGCAGCTTATTTGGAGGAGGCGCCTATTAACTCAGTATTTTTGTCCCAAATGCGGCACTTATTTGAGGGCGGTTCTTATTCGAGTAAATACGGCATTTTACCATGAAATTTTATTTGTTACTTGGAAACTATAACGGAAACAAGACGTCCTAGGGTTCCGTAAAAGTTCTAAAAGTTGACCGGTCTGATTTTCATCTCAGCTCTCTTGGCAGAGTAGTTATATCCTTTCCATGAATTCCAGTTGACACCATCACCATATGATGAATGTGAACCGTTGTAATAAAAACCATTCAAGTTTGAATGATGGCAACGATAGTACCACCAGGCTCCTCTGTAGACCACAGCGCAGTTACGTGGGGCGGCATCATGATCTTGGTCTCTGGTGCTAAACGGCTGGTCTCGATGCCACGTCGTTAATGAGTCACCAGCAGTTCCTAGGGGTCATACAAGGTCATTTTACCAGGAATGTTTGGAGTAGAATACCTGAATATAATCTAGCATTGAAGTACAAGAGAGGGGCTACGTTTGGAAAAGTAACTTAGCTCCTTTTGAAACTTCCTAGAGTTTTCAAGTTTGCAAGAAGTCAAGAAACCGCCAACAACCAAGCTTTGAACGAATAATTAAGACACGAAGACAAAATACTATACATCAAAATTAAATACATTCCAAGCACGATACCTGAGTAATTTCCTAGACTGAGCTTGTATTTAGTCGCTTCGTTTGTAACTGCAAACATGTCATATTCAGCGTAAGCAGTGTTGCCTGTAGTTTCCTCCAGATCAACTCGAAGCCGGTTGCGTTTCTTTTCCGTCAGGCGGTAAATCTTGTCCAATCCAAGCCAGAACTCACCATTCAGGTTACCAAACCCATTTTTGTAGTCATCCCAGTCACGGTAGAAAGAAACCGAGCCGTCCAGTCTCTTCTGGAACACTGTCCACCCCCCTCCGCTTGTTTTTTGATCACAGAACACTTCAAAGGCACCTTCACCATCAGGTTCGATTGTGTACACGCCGCTGATTCTTTTGCCAGCTTTGTATAGCTCAGCACAGTTCTTAGCTGTTCAGGAAAGATGACCTTAAAATTATTTAAAATAGAGACGAGACGTGTGACGTCACGCTACCATGGTAGCAAAATTACCAGATCACAACAATAGGGAGCTTGAGCAACGACGACGGTGACGGCGACGGCAAAGAGAAGAGCGAAAAAAGGAATAGGTTTATACTAGTAATAATTGCCAATTTGGGGAGTGCGTTCGATGGGGAGGGGTGGGGTGAGTTCACACTGTAGTGAGTGGTAGTCATAAGGGGATGTAAAACTTAAATGAGCTTGTGAGATTGAGAAATCAAAATAACATGTGTATTTCGGATCTCCTCAGAATATTAGTGTGCGACATGTATGACAATATGAGTCAGGGAAAATTTAACTCTTTCAAAGAAGTCAGAGGGAGGAGACATACTCACAGAAGTTAAACATGTTCCATTGGCAGAATATTGTTTCATGAAATTAAACGACAAGCAGATATAGGGTTTCCTATAAGATCTATCCATTCTGCACTTTACATTCACGATAAATTCATGTAATAAATGGGTGGAGAGGATAGCCGGCTGTGATGGGAGTTTCGTCATTTACTTCGTGTACCCGACACAGATGACGTAAAACAAAAGAACAAAAACCATGAAACAGTACCAAGCAGATTTTTCCCTGAACAGGCAACAAAGAAGTGTTTTGTCTTATGTCATTTGTGTCCACTACACGAGGTTTTGACCGGAGTATAGAAGCCATTGTCTGCACAAATTGTCGATTCATTTGGTCAGGAAAGTGTACATTTGGCTGTCATGATCAGTTTAGGAATTTCAAAACCTATGCCTCTGGCAACCATGTCTCAACAAGCTCATGCATGTTGAGAATTGAGAAACTGACCACCTTCAACATGACTTGTACGTGGACATTTCATAATTCACTCTTGCGTTTAATAGTCGTGATCACTTTCATAATTCTCATGAACTGCACCCTTAAGACATTGCTACATGTAATTTATATTTCGGTGATTATGTTTGCACCTTACTGTTACTTATAAACAATTAGTTGTCAGTGTGGTTATGAACTAAAACAAGTGCAAACGCTCTCATTGCTGTAGCGCACTTAACAATATAATATATTTTTTTCCTTCAATTACCAGCATTTACTTGTTGTTTTCATCGCAGCATAATCTCCTACAATTTCATCCACTCACTACTACTGACACACTTCACAAATAGTGAATTATAATTACACTTATTATTAGAGATGGCATCTAACCCAAATATTAAGCAAATGCAACTGCATATTAGCTTGCAGTTATTCACTATCACACCCACTTCCTTTTACTATAATTACACATCTAGAAGGGTCAAATGGGCTGAACACGGGACTAATGCAACATTGGCTGCCTTTCCTCGACAACAGCAATCCCATTTAAATCAAAGAAGATCCTTTTAGCCAAAGAACTGGGTCCAAATTTACTCCAACCAAAAGGAGATTAAGTACATCTCACCTTCCAATATTAGCCATATTAGAGCCAGTGTTGAATCCCGCCCTCCCATCCCTGTCATTTTATGAGCCTGAGCCTCTCGAAGTTCTGCGATACACGTATTTCTAGTTATAGACGTAGTTTATCGATCTGGCTGGTAAATTAAGTCGTGATGTTGTTGTTCATCTGTCAGTTAAGCCGTGATGTTTATGGCTGTGATGACGTTGTTGAACACCAGTTACAGACGAACCACCAAATCGACACTGACTCTACGACCTGCCTTACGTATTTCTCAGACTGCTATCAACGATTCACTTTAGAAAGCCTATTTACCAACTGGGAACAAACGCAGCTGAATCGTAGTCAGAAGTTACCAGCACCTTCAAAACGACTTATCAACGGACTCAAGCAAGACTGGCTTCAGTAGAGTGAATGGAAAACTGACAATTTGACTAACAATAAAACGACCGTTGTAACTGTGACAAAAGATGGATAGAAATTAGAGTCCTCACAGCCAATAACCGACAGACGACAAATAACACTGGTCAGGTCAATCAAAATTAAGTCAAATTCAATTTCTTGCGCTTCCCGCACGCTTATGTTTAGAGGCAGGAGGGGCCATTTTTGCATCAACGAGTGTAAGTAGTTTAATTCTACAATTGTATCCAAAACTCCTTAGGACGATAAGGTTAGGCCATGAATTACTCCTCGCGGAGAGAGAATGGAATGCCCTCGCGTAGCCGAGGTTCCTAACTCGCGCGTGGAACGTGCGAGCTTCGCACCGTGATGCAGAAACACAAGTAGACTCAATAGATATCTCCAACCCCGTCAAGCAAGTTTAACTTGAGTGGCACACTGAGTTTCCTCGAGGCTTTGCGAGACACGTATTTCTAGTGTAAATATTTTACAACTGAAGTTTGAACAAGCAATGCCTACCCTTTCTAACATGCGTTGGTGTAGAATGGCCCACATTGTAGGTAGAGGGGAGGTGCTGAGCAAGTCTAGGTGCATTCGCAAGCGACTGTTTGTTTGGTGTGCGTGTGTGTGTGTAAAAAAGTGTTAAAAGAACAAACTTGTCCCAAGACTTTTTTCCATGATTGTAGGGTAGTCTTACTCTAGAATTGGTAGAAATCTCATACAACCCCTTTCTAATGAAACGTAACGGGACCACCTCGGGTTCTCCTAGTATCAAGCAATTAAGACACTCATTCCTTCACAGAACTTCATAGAACTTGCAATCTATATCAATGACTATTACTACATAAAATTAATTTTCTCTTCAAGATAAATATGGTTTCGGAAAAGGAGTGATCAGTTTGGTTACAACTTCTACTCTTCACTTTTTGCAAGCTGGCTTCACCCTACCTTTATCAAACACTCTAGGTTCTCTTCCAGTTTCATTTGCCTTCGAAGCTATTATTTTATGACTTAACTCGATCAGCCGTTGTATCTCCTCAGCCATGCCTGTGTAACAGATAAATAATCAGTTTACATTGAAGCTTCTAATACCAATTTGACCAGAAACATATAAGGTAGAGGAAGAAGCACTTTTTGGATTTGCTACAGGGGAAACACCCCGGTATAATTAAGGAAGAACTGGTTCATGCTTATCCTGAGGGTCAAACGAGTTATAGAGTCACGCGGGAAGTTTAAACCG
Source organism: Porites lutea (assembly GCF_958299795.1). Lineage (NCBI taxonomy): Eukaryota > Metazoa > Cnidaria > Anthozoa > Scleractinia > Poritidae > Porites > Porites lutea. The sequence continues at coordinate 2,463,963 of NC_133203.1, forward strand.
GCAAGAGAGAAGCGCGTAAAAAAGGGGCTGTGTCATTGATGGCTGTCCATTTCATTTTGTTAATTATATTACCAATTACGTACATAGCCTGCGAGCAAGCTCTCAATTACCAATTACGCTTCCTTATCCGCTATGAATTCCTATTTCGGATTCCAAACGCAAAAATTTCCAGGATTCCAGAATCCGGATTACCTTACATTGGGCGATACATTCTAAGTACCTAAAATATGCTGTTTGGCGTTTAAGTCGTTCGTATCATAGACTTAACTGTTTTCATCCTAATGTTAGTAGATCAGAAGTGCAGGATAGTCTTTTACAGCTGTATCAGTAATGATTAGATTATTTTCAGCGAAAAAGCCTCAATTAACAACTGAATTAATGCCTTAAGAGGGAGTACTGCGGTTCCTCGAAGACTCCTCTCGATATCTTTCAAAGTAAAGATAAGAGAATTTAAAGCGAATAAATCAACATCAATTCAGTTTTAGGATACCATTTCAAGACTACATACCAAGAATTGGCGGAATCGAAGTATCGTGGTATAGGGGTAAAACTCGAATTTAATTTTCGAACTTTGAGCCTGCCAGAGTTACAGAAAATCACTTCAAATTAGTATCTAAAAATTACCTTTAGTTTCACTTGCTCCTGTAGGCATCATCATTATAGTTAAAATTAATGTAGCAACCATTGTCAAGAAGGATAATGCCAGAACAGCTATCATAGCGGATAAGACATGACGGCTTATAGCAATATTTTTCGTAGGTTGTTGTCGTCTTCTTTCATCGTTTTCATGGTAAATTTGGTTTCCTGCTGGGTCTTCGGACGGTGAAGACTGGATAGTTAATAACTGTGGGTAATCATTAGGATGTTCATTCTTGGGTTCAGCTCTGGAGGCCTGCATCCTTTTGGTTGTGACGAAAACTCTGAGTAAGACTTCTTCAAGGTCACAGTTTGTAGTGAATGACACTTGTAATAACTTAGTGCCTAACTACATCATTAATATGATGTCACGGGAAAATAAATATTTCGGTTTTCTTCAGTGGTTTCTTTTGGCCATCAAAAAAGGACATCCGGTTTTTGGCTCATGGATGACGTAGTCATGCCATGGGCTTTTGGAGGCACTCGAATGGCACTCGATCACTCACTCACTCACTCACTCAACTCAGCTCATAGAATCAGTATGACTAAACTGCGATTGGGAGTTCATACTTCTGAAAATGATGCAACCTTCATCAATTTAACAGATCATGATAGAACGTTATAATATTTGCTCAGATTAGACAATGACAATACTTCAAAACTATAACCAAATATGCCCATCTAATGCTTAGAAAACGAAAGCAGTTCCTGAGTCAAAATCCGATTATAGGATGACAGGCTTAGGCCGGTTCAGGAATTTGGGTCCCCGCTGCTCAGGTAAAAAGTTTTTACCTAAATCACAGTAGGAGCTGAAAGAGGAACCACACTAAAAAGAAGACAAGCCTTACGAAAGTGTTGTAAGCCGGATTAATCGTGACATGTTTTAGCGGCAAATTTTCCTCATTAAGGTATACGATTTTTCTTGAACGCCTGATATGTAATACAATAAAACAATGGGACAGGGCTACTCTTTATTTGCTGTTATATTTTTCGTGGCTAGCGGTTTCCTGTCGGCTTGGTTAAAAAATATACATCACCGGAATTTTCAGTTTTAAGACGCCTTTATCTTAGTTGCCATTGTCTTGGTAAAGGATTACATAAACATATTTGTTACAGAGGAGTAAATACTTCAAACGTTTATTCGTTAGACAGAGGAAAATAAATGCGCCAGTGTATTTGTCAGACACAGGCAAATTAATGCCCCAGTGTATGTTGTAAGACACAGGCAAATTAATGCCCCAGTGTATTTGTTAAGCACAGGCAAATAAATGCCCCAGTGTATTTTGTGAGACACAGGCAATTTAATGCCCCAGTGTATTTGTTAAACACAAGCAAATTAATGCACCAGTGCATTTTGTTAAACACTGGCAAATTAATGCCCCAGTGTATTTTTTTAGACACAGGCAAATTAATGCCCCAGCGTATTTATTAGACACGGGCAAATTAATACCCTAGTGTATCTGTAAGACACAGACAAATTAATGCCCCAGTGTATTTGTTAACAGCGTATTTTGCTGTATTTGCTGTATTTGTTAAACACAGGTAAATTAATGCCCTAGTGTATTTGTTAGACCCAGGTGAATAAGGACCAGTTCTTTGCTTGAAATATTACTCAGCATGCCTATATATTTCATGCTCAAGTTTACAGATATTTCCCGATGAAAAATCCAGATTTTTTGTCGGCTGGCTTATATTTACATGTATCGGGTTTATAACACTGACAAAGTGTAACATTTCTACGAGTGAGTGATTGTCCTGTTCGAAGCCTCTTAGCTTTATTGATAGTGACGACCATGCTGTGAGCGCCTTCTGATTTCCCGCGATTTCCCGCGAAGCTGCCTTTACTCGCTCTTTATATCCACAAAACCGCGACACAGTACTACAGTACTACAGGATATAAAGTACTAAAGTATTCGTCCCGGATTCATATGGTCTACCTGGCCGCAAAACAACAGAACAAACTTATACAATTTCCGGTTTGTGCTAATATTGGTGTGGTTTTCACCTTAGATATTCTGTCACGGGCTTGCGAGAAGCACATCCAAACTCGATTTTCTCTTTAGCAATTTCGGTTTTGGAGTATTACGTAGCCAATGTTTCAGTGCTTAGCGATGCTTTCTGCCTAAGACACAGAGCTAGGGATCCGATTTCAGTAGCCTCCTGCTTTCATCAAGTCGCTTTATGAACTCGCGATACCGGTTACCATTTTCATTGTATTTCCGCAGTTCATATATGATTTATTTCATATATCGTTAACACTCATTTCTTTCACGGAAACATATGAACCCACAATTGACCTGCTCCCAACGTCAGTGGCTTCATAGCTCAGTTGGTAGAGCATCGCACCGGTATCGCGATGTCACGGGTTCAAACCCCGTTGAAGTCCTGAATTTTTTTCAGGCTTCTCACCGCAATTGCATAAATTGCGTTCACTCCGACGATCATTTCTTCATTTTCATTTCATTTCCGCAGTTCATATATGATTTATTTCATATACTGTATCATTAACACTACATTATAAAACTTATTCGTTTAGTTGGTATTTCATTTACTTTCCAACTGATTTTCCAGAACCTTTTTGTAAATGGTGAAAAGACTTTATTTCTGAGGAATTTCAAAAAGAAATTTGAAGTTAATGGTGAATTATATATAATACTTAATCCAATATTAGAAATTAAAGGGTTAAGAAAACTGAGACACTTGAGAAAAAAAAGCACCAACAAGCAGAACATAGGATGGGCAACAAAGTAATGTTTTTGGACTGGATTTTGCCAACATAACAAAGTCCAAAAATTCGTACCTTAGCCTCATTCAATGATTTTCATATGCTGGTGTCATTTATACTGACGCTATCCGTTTGGCAAATGAAAGAAAACCTGGGGCCCGTTTCTCGAAAGTCCCGGTAACTTTTCGGGCCCGAAATCAAATATTCAAATTGAAATATAAAAAATAAGGGCGCGGGTCCTGGCTAGCAAACTACTCCATTTTGTTTCACTAATTGATAGTGAAATTGATTGTTATCATGTTAGATGCAAAACTATTGAAACCTTTATCTTGCATGTAAACAACAACAGTTTTACGGGCCGTTAATATATCGGGGCTTTTGAAAAACGGACCCCTGGACCGATAAGTGATCATAACTTTACAAAGCCTTGAGAAGGGAACATAAGGATAAACAATTCGAGGACAAAGTTGGAAGTCGGTTGGAAGTTGCAAGTTGCAAGTCGGAAGTCGGAAGTCGGAAGTTGAAAGCCCCTCTTCTGCTTTCTCATTAATTTATTTCCCAGGCGCTGTTTGATTAATTAATATACCGCTTCATTTTGCCTACACCATATTCAACATTCAGCCCGCCGATAATGTGGCTCGGACATTGAACAAAATTAATATTTTAACAATGGTTTCCTTCCATCACTTACCTCACTAGTTTCTCTTATGTTTCCTTCTTTTTTTTTTTTTGTAACCTTTCGAAATTATTTTAGGTACAGACGTGCCTATTTTAGGTGCGTACGTGTGCAAAACCTTTGTCTTAACAAAACATCCTCTTTCGCAAAACAAACCTAAAAAAATAGATGACGTCATTAGCTACAATATATTTAACAATTATTCCACGAGCCCGAATGGGCTCTGAGTCAATAGCCCATGAGGCCGTGAGGGCGAGAGGAATAACTGTTTTAGTTAAAACCAAACAGTTGGTCAAATATATCGAGACAAAAACATCTTTAGCTAGTTAAATTTAGATTTAAACCCTTTTTTGCCTCTAAAAGGCCGGTGCTTTTCACTACTAGTGGGCTATAACATATAGCCTAGTAGTATAGCTTAACCAATCAGAACGCAGCATTGACAATAGACCACAAGTTGGATTTTACTAAAAGTGGTTGTTTCGGGGATCGAGCAGACGTTCAGGATCTTCCTTAGGCGCGACTCCAAACCTTTTTTTTAAATTTTCTTACCATAAAAATAAATATATAAATAAACGGTGCCAACTTTCCTCACTTGCAGCCAATGGCTGAATTGCGGAGGAACCAGACGGGTGAGATCGGTGAGATTATTCACCGAGGTTAAAACCAATTTTAAGATGGTCCTATTCAATTAAGCCTCGTTTTCTTACTTGGGCTGCCTTGCCTCATCTGTTATCTTTAAATTTTTTCTATATATTTAACTTGTATGGCAAAATGATAATAAAACAATAAAACAAAACAATATTTAGTCCAAGACCTCAAATCCATGTTGACAGAAGCGTTTAAAATTGAGGATTGCAGTGACAGCTCTTTGTAAATAGATTCAGCGACTACACTAGGTCTCTTTTTACGCCTTGTGATTGGCTAGAACTTATGTTCGTGCATTGTTCGAACCCAATCGTAATTCGATTGTTAAGTTTGTGCTACATCATATAGTAAAAATGTAAAAATTAAAGGGAACGAATTAAAGCCAGCTTAACGTTTTTATTTTTCAGTCATAACTAGTTCGTTGTTTAGTCTGTTTCTTTTGAAATTACATTAAACAATAATTTAGTTTTTTCTTGCTCTAAACCAGTTTCTTTTACTTTGTTTAATTATTTTATTTGTGACATCGTTCGTGAATCTCTGGAATATAGGAATCAACTTGCAACTCTAAAATTTGAAGTTGCGTAGTAATTACTACTTTTATTAAATAAGTACCTTGCCTAGCCTTGTGTTTGCGATCATTCCGAATTACAAGGACATTGTATCAATGCAAATTTAAAAAATAATAATAAAATAAAATGGAACAATCCAATTATATAAAAAGATGGTTAAGTTTGTCTGCTCAATTCATCGATCCAAATCATAACTGGTGACCTTATATTACCATCACCGCGAAAAAAAAATTACGAGTTTGTCTCCGAGCATTTACAGCAAATTCAAACATATTTTCCACGTTTTGAGTGAGAAGGAAAATATATAAATATTCCAATAAGATTAATAAAAATAAAGCCCTGTGTCTGCGATCGTTCCGAATTACAAGAAGCTTGTGTAAATGCAAAATGGAAATAATAATGGTAATAATAATAATAATAATAATAATAATAATAATAATAATAATAATAATAATAATTATAATCTCAATGACGCAAAAAAATAATAACAAAAATCATCGATTTAAATCATAGCTAGTGACCTTATATTTCCATTATTGCAGAAGAATTATTATTGTCTCCGAGCCTTTATGGCAAACTCAGACATATTCAAAAAAGTATTTCTCACCCCTGACTGTAAATAACACGAGCAAGTAAATCATACATTGAGCGACATTGTTGTTTATGTTAAGGCTTGAGTGAGAAATCTCGCGATTTTTTTTAGAATGTGAACACGTTTAGCAACGAGAAAAGATTACAAAGCGAAATCCTCATACTTGACACTTATATTTGCTACTAAAATTAAGAACTCCCGCTGGGTTTAACCAATTAACGTCCTTTTGATGGTCAACTGAAGTTTTCATAAAGACTTTTCTAGAAAAGAAGGTATAATGGATTAAAAGAAGCAATTAGCTGAAGTCAATCTTACTACCAATCCCTCCCTAATTATCACAATATTCACGATTAGATCCCAAGTTAAAGATGTTATCGAGTCTGTTATCGAAATCATTTAAAAATAAAAATTCTGATAGCTAGAACCAAAAAACAAACTCTGTACTTTTCTGAATCGAAAAGATATTCTTCCTTACAATTATTCAATTTGTCATTTAATATGCACGAAGTGACACCAGCAAAGCTGTGCAAAGAATGACGATTTTTTGCTTAAGTGAAACAAATAGTTTCTGAATTATTTATGATTGTACAACCTCACACCGTTAAATATATTTTAACATATTACCTCTGACTACAACTACTGTCTACAGCGTTCTGTCGAGAACCTCGAGTCCAAACTTCAAAAGATGTGGAAATGATTAACTTCTTGGAACAGTACCATGAAGCGAGCCATCTCCAAGAAAGGCCAAATGTATGAAAAAGGTGAGTTTTTATTAATCAATATGATGCCTTGCAAATGACAACAAGCCTGAGATAATTTTACCATTTTTTCAAACGTCGAATTGCGAATTAAATATTGCAATCTAATTTCGAGGAAACAGTGATTGTTTTTGAAGAACAATGTTTCCTAGTAACCCTGAGTTTTAATATATCTACCTTAATTAAAAGAGCGTTTCTAAAAAAAGAGAGCCACAACCTTTTACCACTATTCCGGTCTTACTGCAGGCTCCATTACATTACTTAACATCATTTCAAGCTAGTATCTTATTGTGCAAAGTTTCTTTCCGCCGTATTTTCCAAGTTATTCCACTATATTTGGGATCGTTAGTTTTGCCCTGGCTTGCGAGTGACGGACCAATTATTAGAATCATCTATGACCGAAAATTTATTCTTCTTTCTCCTTTTTGCTTTTCATACCTTTGTTTTAACATCAGAAATGAATCTCTCTTTTATGATCGCTATATCTTTTAGGGCATACTATTTTAAGATTAATTAAACTACGGTTGGTTTTCAAGTTAAGTAATCGGGCATATATGGGGAATATGGTATAGTTTCATTAAGACCAATTTTTTAACCTTACTAGCAAGCCAAAAATATTTTCATGTAGGGAGACCCACTGAAACATTTTCAAGGAAAATAGGGGAAATCTATGAGTTCATAAGCTGTCAAAACCATCTGGTAAGGTTTTTCCTCGGCATGCATTTGGGGAAAAAATATATATACAATATTCTCTCTTGATAAATTTTGTGCTCAGTTCTTCTCTTAAAAATTTACAAGCATGAAGACTAACGGCTGCGAGCATGAATAGGGCACCATTTTTACCACTTGAACATGTCGTTCGAGCAGCCAATATAGAGCGTTTTAACTAAAGGCAACTGGCAGCTGTGTTTGTTTATTGGCACGAGATTGACTTGGTACTGATGCCGATATGGTTTCTGATTCGTGGTTTTCGTTACAAAAAAACTAATTTGTCTAACCTGACAGCACTCGAAAACGCTTTATAGCCCAGCTGTTACTGACCAGAATTGTTCACTTTTAAGATAGAAACAAGAAAGTTTGTCAAATTACAACCGACCCTAAGACTAACATTTTTGGATATGGATTCAACCCTAGTTCACCACTGAACACGAGTACTGCGCAAGCCCTAAAACGGCCCACGTGAAAACAGCAATAATTTTCCTTATTCAATGCACATATGTGAACGGCCAAATGTAGCAGGTTTGGTAGACAATCATGCTACCGCTATATATCCCCAAGGAAGCGAACGTAAAAAAAAATGTCTCACACACAATTCGTATGAAAGCCTGTCTAAATAAAATTTCCCAGTGTTTATTTTCTCTTCGTTTTCACCGCATAATTACAGCGAGGCAAACAAGTGGCGGATTCAGTTTGCAGTTAAAATGGCGTTTAAATGTTCGATTAATAGAGCTTTTTCACTCACGTGGTCAGCAGCTATGAAAATTTTTTTGAACAAAAGACAGTTTTTACCTTACAAAAAAGGATCAACTCCCAAAGGACTGGTTTGAGGCACCGAAATGGCCGCTGTTTCACGGTCTTGGGACAACAATATGCCGTGACGTCGTGTGAAAACGCTTTATTATAGTTGACGTAAAAACAGAATTTTAACGACGGAAAATTTATTTGATTCACTTTTATTTGACAAGCTCTTTGCATGTTGAAACAATAACAGCGTCAATAATGATAAATGTACCATGAAAGGAGTAGTTCATAAAACTTTAACTCGGTTTCGAGCAGGCCAAGGCCATAAAGGCCAGAATGTTGCAAGCTATAGTTTACTTAAAAAGTAATTGCGGCTAGCACGCAATAAAAGAAAAGAGAGATCGTAGTCTACAGGTATATGGTAAAAAAATTTCAGTCACCATCTCGGTGTCTTTCGAATGAGACAGCGAATTCTTAATGTTCTTTTAGTACAAATGTTTATCTCTACTTTAAGCAGAAAAACGTTTTTTCCTACGGTTGGCTAATGCCTTGAATTTAATTTAGACGCGGTGAATGCATATTCAAGAGAAAGTTATTTTTCAAATGACATGCGATTATTATGTTTGCTTGCATGCAGTAGTATGTCAATGTCGAAATCTAAATACACAAGAAAACGTTGAATTGCGATATTTTATGTCTTATATAAACCCAGAACAGGTTGAATTTGCAATCGCTCATTTACGAACCTAAAAGCTCGATTCAATGTCTTCATATCATCCCCATAGCTTTATATGAAAAATCGTTTACTGATTTTCCAGCATGATTCCCCTCCTATCATAATCTCACATGGCTTGCTGAAGTTGTAACGTCTTACATAGAATTCACTTATAACACGAGCTGTATTTCTAGAATGGAATATTATTCGTAATAAAACTAGCTTTTGATAAGCCATAGTTTTAAGGACGTGCTTAGAGAACATGAGAATTTAGTGTTAAGATCTTTTCCATTTTGCTGTCAAATAATAACACTTTATTTATTTATTTATTTATTTTATTTTATTTTATTTTATTTGCCACACAATAATTACAAAAACTAAAGAAAAAGAGAGAAAAAAAGAAGAGGCGAGGAGACCTAACAGAAACTATGGAGCTTATGACTCGAGGTTAGGCCTCCTCGATCTACAATTAGAGAGTTATATAAGGTAGTTTTTGTTGCACTATTCAGAAATAGATGATTAAAGAGGTAAAGAGATCATGTGACCATACGCGAACTATGGCTTCGGAAACTTGAAAACATTTCTTTGCCAAGAAAATTTCGTTCTTAATTCCTCGAATTGTCTGTTTGTCATGCCCCCAAAGAAAGAACTTCTATAGTGAATATTTTAGACTCTAGTTGTCAAGGCGCTATAAAAAGATAATTAATTTTCTCCAATACACCGATAATTTTCCTCGCATATTCTCCATCAAAGTACAATATATTAACAGCTATGTAAACATTTTCATATTTTGCCGTCTGTTAATTTGCGTACGTTTAAAAGGGCATGTTTCATTTATGCTTGTTCCGGTTGTTTTGTGCCTTGTTGTCAGATGTATTTAAATTTTTGCTCGTAATCGTAATACAGTATTGCCTCTTCAATTTTCCTGCATGATTTTCATAACTTAGCAACTACAGTAATTGAAAATACCTAGTGTAAGTAGTGTCAAGCAGCAAAGACGACAGGGAAAAGGCCAGGTAATTAGAAGCAGAAACCTGTTACTAATAGAAGTCGTAATTATGTATAGCGTAAAGAAAACTGTCTACCTCGCCCTGAGCGGATTTTTCACTCCCAGACTCAATCTCAAAGTCTTTAGACGCTGTACCATTACATGCAGACTGTTTACAATTACACATTACAACTTGTTTTTCCATATTTTGTGATGTAAATTTGTAAATTTCTTGTAGTTTTATTAGCATTTGGCAATCATACAGAGTGAAAGAGTTAAGGAGGTTTTCAAGTACTATAATTGACCAACCAACAACACATGTCACCGACTAGCATAGCCGAGCAATTAGTCTCGTCTGGTTTTTTCAAAGCTTATAATAACTTCAATTATACTTGACTTTTTTCAAGATATCTCAGACATTTCGTCGCCGCTTGTTCTACTTTCAGAACAGACAACGGGCTTGCGGAAATCATTTTAAACCGGCAATGGGAGGGCACGTCTTGGTTCTTGGAACGATTCCCAGGTTGTTTGCCCCTACGCTTTTCTTGTACTTGTCTACGATTATTCCTTTCAGTCAAGTGGTTGCAAATAAGCGGGGAAAGACGTTAACAATAGGAGGCTTTTATGCATCTGGTGAAAGGACAACTTTTCAGAATGCTTCAGGTATCCTCAAAACAGTGGAGCAAGCTCTTAGATTCATCAATGAACGATCACAAATTCTACCTGGTTACAAGCTTGACATCAAATGGCGGGATACCAAGGTAGGCTGTGCTTTGTGATTTTTAAAACATGCGACAGATAGAATATATATATGAAATGTTTGTTTTTGGCCATGACGATATTGAAATTTTGCCATTCAAGCCAGCCAGCTTCATTTGAATATTGAAAGGGAACTCACTCGACTTCAATACTTGATCCGGATTCTAAATACGAAAAATTGAAGCTATACTCTATGCAGCAATATAAACAGTACCATAGGACAACGTTAACTTAGAATCCAATTCAAAATATGGATAGTAATTGAACTGAGTCATCAATCTAAACTAAGATGTCTACCATCCATCTGCCCATTTAAAACTTCAGGTCGTTTCTTTCACTGTCCGTTTTATAAACGGCTGGCAAAAAACGAAAATCTTTTTTTAGTCCTTCTTACGTGGGTCATGCTTTTTTTACTTCCCATCGATGTTTTATCTCGAGTTAGCAGATTTTCTATTCTCCTAAAAATTTTTCATCTGTTCTTATTTCCTAGCTGAAAGTCTAGTGATCCGAAAATTATAAAGATCAAAACTGACCTTTTCGAAAATTTCAGCCAGAAAAAAGGCTCCCGAAAATTCTAGGTGACCTTTTAGAGTAAAAAATCCATTAAAAATGGGCAATTATACCATTTTTTAGATGTTCAAAAATCCTAGGAGAGGCAGGCAAGCAAGAAATTTTACAACAAAAATTCCGAAAATTCTAGATCTCAAATCGTCTTCCGAACAGATATTTTCCAAAAACTGACGTTGGGTGCCCCTGAGTTGAGTTCTCTTGTTGCCATGAATTATAACGGGGAAAAAATTTTACGTTTTCACTTCTAAATACGGCTACAAAATGGAAGGTAAGGTACTCGGTACTTGTAAAGTTCTTCGCTTACTAGCTTTGAAGCAAAATATCTTTATCCCAGACATTTTTTCCAAGTCAAACTTCCTCAAAAAAGACGTGCAGGCAAGTTTGATACTTGACGGATAAAACGTGCAGATATTTGACGAGCTGGAAGAGTATGAGTGCATTATCTATAAAACAATCAAATTCAGAACTCAGTGTTCGACCGGTTAATCATGCCATTTTTCAGGAACCTATCAGTCTTCGGCTCAATGGTATCCATATTAACTTCTTCACATCCTAGCGCGCCCACTCATCCTTTATCACATCCAGGGTGATCTAATATGGTAGAATGACGTCAGTCTAATAGCGGTAATGGACTTTTATCACTAATATATGAGCACCTGTCATACACACTCAATATATGCCCGCAACTGAGCATATTCGGAATGCTATGGCCAATCAGAAGAGGCAGGGAAAGCGCAACTGCGCCAATCAGCACTCGAACGAGACACTTGCAAATGCTGCCAAGCGCGGGAATTTAAACAAATGCGACCAAGCCACAGATGCAGTGGAGTCAATGTGGGATGATTTACATGAATATCAAAAAGGAAAAGTATTACTACCACTATTCTAGAATAAAGTGTTTGGCGCCTGACAATGGTCTTATTTTACGCGACGGCTTATTTTAATACTTTTTATTTCTTTTAGTGCCAAATGGGACCGGGTGTCCAGGCGTTATTTCAGCATATTAACGAGCCACCGACAAAAATCATGCTTCTTGGCGGAATATGTAGTGCAGCTACCAGGCCTATCGCCGAGTGCTCACATCTTATGAATCTAATACAGGTATAGTACATTGAAAGAAACAAAGAGCGAAGCGTGCAGCGCGCGCGTGATCAGCGAATTCGGACTCGAGTCAGCAGGCGGTCCAGCAGGTTCGAGTCTCTTTCCGACAATTATCCAGAAACAGAGTTCAAATCCTTGTACATAACTTATTGATTACCTCCTACCATAGAGGATTTTTTATCGTGTTTTGTTGTATCATTATATTTGTTATTTGTTTCGAATTGTTTGAGCAGCTAAGTGCACTAATCCACTATTGTTGGTTTTCACATGACGTCACTAAAATTCAAACTATAAAACTATCCATCCTACTGAGATTTTATTTTCATGGTGTATTAGAGCAGCTGAAAACTAATTTTCAAACAAATTTTCGCTTCAAAAGGTTTCTTGGTTTTGTAATAGAGTTTTAAGCTTTTCCGTGAGGCAGCATTTACATGACGGGCGAGAGAGCTGTCATTTAGGTTTAAAAAAAGTGACTTTTTTCGATGAATTTTGCTATCTAAACGGTTAAAGTATTAGAAAAAGTATTACTTTAATGTTTATGAGTTCCTTTAAATTCACGCTTTTGTATCAAAACTCGGTAACAGATGTTTCTGTTGGTTTCCGTCCGCCATGTTGGAGCTCATCCGGGTGAGCTACAGCATGGCGTCTCCATACAAAGCTCTAGCTATAAATTTGGGTAAAACATTAACTCGGATATCTCGTATACGAATTATTCCTTCGACCCAAATCTTGGCGAGGGTCTTTGTATATTTACCTCCTTTCATTTCCCAGATTCTGGACTTTATCTATTGAATCGTTTTGACTTTAATTTTGATTTATTTTGAATGGCGTGACACTGAAAACCAGCAATAAACAAAGTTTTTAAGCATTTACCATCCTAGTCAAGAGATTCTAAGTTTGTGCAAGGAATCTTTCGACCTTCTCGCACAGGCGTCAGCTAGAACACCTACTGTCAGCGGACGTCAAGTCAATTTGGTCAGAAGTGGAAGTAGAAGTGGTTGTCAACAACGGGTAGTTGGTATCTTAATCTCCTTTAAAGGAAGTTATGCGCTAAATATCCGGATCTGGGAGCAATAGTTAGTTTTGTTTCTTTCGACCCTTGAGACTGCGCCACAGACGGAACTAAACTTCTGGTTAAGTCCATCTGTGAAACAGCGCCGAAATCCTTGTCCTGCTCCCCCATCCCCCCCCCCCCCCCCACTCCCTTTCGGGTTTGAGTATGCGCCATGATTGGACTTTACAAAATGCCATTGTCATATTTCCCAATCAGGTTGAAGGGAAACTCGAAATGTATTTGTGGTAATTCATTGAGTCCGTTAGCGGCTCAGAACAAGGATTTCAGCGCTGGGTCGCACACATCACTAACGGGGCTTAGATTACGTCTGCGAGGCAGGCTATTGAGACTCGAGGGAAATCAGAACTTCTACTATGCTTTGCACAGAAAATATTCTCGGCTATGTTGATTCTGTGACAAAAAGAAAACCTTTGTTGTAAAGAAAAAAATTTTGTATATCAGAACTTTCGAATTGCTTTGCGGACCTCAACTTGGATGGTCCCAGTCCATAAAATTCACTTCTGGTCAATAACGCATGATATATTAGACCTAGGTGTACGCGATTATCTACTGACAAAGACTGTCTTGTTCATTCGTATTCCCAGGTTAGCTATGGCGCAGCCTCGGCCTATCTTTCAGACAAAGAAAAATATCCTCTGTTCTTCAGGACAATTCCGCCTGATGACGCGCAAAACCAAGGTCGCCTTGCTATCCTGAAACATTTCGGTTGGAAAAAGGTTGCCATCATAACAGAATCTGAGTCTTATTACCAAGCTGTGAGTATTCCCTATAAAAAACTGAACTCGTTTTCATTTAGTTTTCCATTTGTACACTTTGTCCTCCTGCAAATGCTCAGTGTCAGCTTAGTTTTCCAAACCAACCAGAAAGAAAGCAAAAACCACATCAAATATACCTTAAGGAAGATGAATTGCTTTCATCCCGACCAGATCATAACAAACAGTGCCCACATTCATAACAGTGGAATAACTGAAGTGACTACCCACAAAAAATATCAAGATTTGCTCACAACCTTTGAATAGAGAGGTCCACACAACACGAACACGTACACAAGTACGGTCTGTTTGTTTGTTTGTTTGTTTTTTTCAAGATTTATTATTATTATTGTTATTATTATTATTATTATTATTATTCAAATTCGAGCCTAGCACGTGCTTGGCTTGAGCCTTTTCCACCATTCCACCACTTCCCACCTCTTCTCTTATTGAAGGAAACAACTAAAGATCAAACAGAAATTACGTTTTAAATTTATATCGTGTGTATCGTGATGACGTTTCTTTAAAGGCTTACGATAGTCTCAAGACATTACTGGCGGAAAACAACTTGTCAATCATCGCCCACGAATCCCTTGGTGAGGGAGAAGAAAGCCATCAATCGTCCATTAAAGTATTGAAGGTAATCAAATAATAATTGATAAATTGCAGTTGTAGCGACCAAGTTAAAATAGAGCGAGCACTAGGAGTTCGCTATGGTGCTATGGCGCTATTTATCTATCATATTTAAGAACAGGAAAATCGATTAAAAAAATACGAATCTAAGAGTTCGAATATGGAAGTAACTTATGTTTGAAGATAGGTAAAACAGGCAACGAAAGCTGCAACTCGCTCCGCAACATTGTTGCAAAACGAATTGAATAGCGATGTTGCGCTTTTTACCACGCACTTCTCTGGTTGCGAAGAGTTGTTGCATAACTGAGAAGAGAGTAGTTCTACTTTTTTCAACAAAATCTGTACATGTTGCGCGTTTTACCGGCCCAAGGCAAACTTGTCTTGCAGCAAATGACGTAAATCTTGTGTATGGATTGACTCCCGCGTAATGTTATCCAATCAGAAGTCAGTATTCACGCAACTTGCAACAATCTCACTTTTTGTAAGACAGGTTTCAATGGGGGTTAGTGGTAAAACGCCCAAAATTGCTTTTCAACTAGTTTTGCAGCAATGTTGCAAAAGACGTTGTACCATTTTGTCGCCCTTTTCACCTTAGCATTAGTTAGCAAGATATTCTTCTTTCAACAACCAACAATAACAACGCACAATAGACATTGTGATGCATGTGGGATTTCCCCATGTATTTTGACATTCACCGCGCTGAAATTTAAGCACGGTTGGTTTTTGGTAAAAGTAGTTTCCTTGATCAAACGCCATTACTTTATGTTGATGCACACTGAGCGCAGGCTCACCTTAACAAGGGTCTGAAATGACGCCAATTGCACATTTGTGTCAGTTGACTTGAAAATGCCAGGTTTTGTTTTCTTGTGAGGATTGTCTTTTAGACCTCACTGGAGCGGAATGGATTGTGGTAACTGTAGCGAAATGACGTAGTCGTGGAAATGTCCTCTTGCCGGATGGAAGGTGAGTGACACACCTTAAATCTTAATTTGTTTCCTTCTCGCTTTATTTTGGATGTTACAGGAAAGAGATGCACGGGTGATAATTGGACTTTTCTCTGAAGAAAAAGCCATTGAGTTATTTTGCCAGGTAACTCAAACTGTTAAAACTTTGTGGAGGGGCAAGGGATAGTTTCATTTTATAAATAAACACGGGCTGGAGTGTTTCCTCCTTTTTTCAATTTGATTGACGTTGAGGTACATGTCTGGAAATCACTCAGTTAAACAATCGGTAGCCTGCGAAAACATCCGTTTCTCCTCACTCTTCGCCGCCGAGGACGTTTGGCGAGGAGGAATAACGTCTTTGACTCAGGGGCAGAAAATCCACAATGATGACGCAAACCGATGTTTACATAATAAATCCAGTAGTCATGGGGTTCCAAATACAAATTTGTCCAATTTTACGTGTCTTCTGGTCGATTTTGGTAAAGTGTTGTGTTCATCTGCCAACGAGCTCCAGCAAAACTCAAATGCTTCTTTTAGAGAAGACTATATTCCACAAATATTGACTATTTTGTTAGGGATTCTTCGCGTTTACATTTGACCTTTGTGGCCTTTGTCTTTTGTCTGTCATTCGTAAACAATAGCTAAAACAATGTACTCCGTCGACCAATCAGCGCTTCTGACCGGATTCCGGACAGATTTTACGTCTTCAGTATGAAATTTCTGTCGCTGAGCCGCAGACGTTCCTCCGCGCGAAATGTCCCCATCGACGAAGAGCGAGGAGAAACGGATGTTTTTGCAGGCTAAACAATCGGTTAATTGTTTCTTAAACTAGGGCAAGGGCTGGGTAATTGGCTCCTGCCAATGATCATTTATGTTTGAGAAAATTCAAAGCTCTAGTGTTTTGACGTAGCCGGGTTTTATCGATATCCGAGAGTGTTCGCCAGTTTTTATGGTAGTTAAAATAACATGATACAGGTCCTGTTCACGCTTTCTCAGTATGAGTACTAGTATGTAAAGTCACATATCATCCTCGAGAAGTCAAGAGTTTTCCATGCCATCAGGTCTCAAGACACCGAAAATAGTTCCGGTTGCGCTTTAAAATGTTTCCAGTATCCTCTTTAATTGCTTCTTGTCAGTAACTTTCGAATAACCAATAAATACTCAGAAAAAACGGTTTTTGCAGTGCGCGGTGCTTATTAGATCACTGAAACTCTAAGAGTAAACTAACAAAGGCCATTGTTATCGATCAAGTCTATTTCTAACCACATGCCTCACAGTAGTCACCATTAAACTGTTCCCAGGCTTTCAAACAAGGCTTCTATGGTGACAAGTACGTGTGGCTTTTGATGGGATGGTATCGACATCGTTGGTGGGTAGTGGAAAAAATGCACCCTGCCCGTGCGTCAAAGCTTCGTTGCAAAACAGAACACGTCACTAAGGCCTTTGGAAACTTTCTTAGCACAACTATCCTGAGACTGGGACCCAGTTCCCCAGACATAATAGGAAGCGAGGTAAGAACTTACTTGAGTCGTTTGTAATATTTTTTATCATTTAGTGGATAAACCTCTAAATGAAACTTTTTTTGCTAACATGGTAGAATTTAGTCGCTGGTACTCCATTAAAATTTCACTGCTGCCCCACCCATGGAGAGGAGGGGAGTTAGTCAAGTATGTATATATGGTAAGGGACAGGTAATGGACAGACCTTTAGAAAAGTCATGGGGGGCGAAGTACCAAGAAAATATTCATGCAAGGGAAAATTAATCAAAGAAGTAAGGAAAATGCTAACGAAAAAAGTATTGGATTAATTTAGGTTTCTGAGACACTGCCCACCTACCCCTCCCCTAAGCCTACACTTTACCCAAAGTGAGAAGCAAGTGTTAATGTTAACTTACGGGAGGGGTAGGTGGGCAGTTTCCCAGAAACCTAAATTGATCCAAAGTATTTATGCAGCTCGAAAATTTCCTGCCCCTGCCAGAACATTTCTAATGGTCACTGGTCAGCGGTTGTCATGCGAGGATGGCGTGCTTTTCTCAGCCCTGTTAATTTTACTTTTATAGTTAACTTTTTTCGTGCTTTTTCGTTGTGAGTCTTTAATTGGTATTTACATATTTTTTCTTCTTTTTTTTTTTCATTTTTTCCCCTTTTATCTATTTACTAATTCCTTGTTTGTTCTAGCTTTAGTGCCAACCTACCTCCTATGCCTGAACATTATTTAGCTTTACTCAGCTCGATTAGCTTTTCAGTTATTCTGAGTAAATGTTACGTTTTTTTGTATTAATATATTATATTGTAAATTAAGTTTAACTTTTATTTGGTAATAAAGCTTATGTTGTTGTTGTTGTTAATGGTCCGCCCCTTAAGTACCCAGTTTCCAAGGGGGAGTGTACAATTTTTAAAAGGAGCATTTATTGTATAACAGACAAGCACTAGTTAAGGCAGCTTCGGTCGAGTTCCACAGAACAGTGGGTAACGTTTATATGTATTGTTTTCTTATGGTGCAGCTTAGGGCTGCATCATTCCAAATTTAATTCATTTTCTTTCTCCAGGAAGCGTACCTCTCATGGAAAGACAAATATAATGAGTTAGGACTTTACTCGGGACTTGCCCATGACGCAGTTGTTGCCATGGCTCTCGCTCTAAACAAGTCCGCCGAGACTCTGGCCGCAAGAAATAAAACTCTGGAGAATTTTACGTACACAGACAAAGAAATGGCTGAGGTGTTCAGGGATTCACTTTCGAAAGTGAAATTTCTGGGCTTTTCGGTAAGTGGAACAATGTTTATTCTCCTTTTTAAAGCTACTGTCAGTTACCCTGAGGGGACAAGGCTTAGTCCGCTTAGCCTTCAGCTGAGCCTAAAACCGGCCAGGGTCACGCGGTGCCAGTACTCTATCCTTGATTTGTCACGTGACATACTACGAACTGTCCTTTGCGAAAAAAGTTTAGTCTGAAACTGCCATTCCATAGACCTAATTACGGTTCCAAATCAGGCAACTGTCGAAGTTTTAAAATTGTAAAACCTGGATAGTACATCCTTTTCAAGGGATTTACCTAAAATACTCTAGACATCATTACGAGTAATCATCTGTTTGCAGGGACCTGTGTTTTTTAACGAAGATGGCGATAGACAAGGGCTTGTGGAAGTCGGACAAATGCAAGGTCAGACACTAAGTCAAGCTTTGTTGACAGAAATCTCTAACCAATGTAATACAGTAAAAATTCTTGAAAAAAATAAGAGCCACCCAATAAGAGGGCACCAACACCGTAAATAACATGCTCTAACGTCTTCATCTTAACACGTCGCCACGATTTTGTCAAATGATACCACTTATTACCACAAGACGTGTGGATTGAGTCGAGGCCGCAAAAGCGAGCAGTATTTACAACCCCATGAGTATTATAGTGGGGGACGTTTAGGTTCTCCTTTCTGCGGAGGGATCTCGTTAATTTTGCGGGGAAATAAGGCAAAGTCTCAGCAGGGGCACCAAACGACAATTTTCGGAAGAATATCTGTTCGGAAGACGATTTGAGATCTAGAATTTTCGAAACATTTGTTGTAAAATTTCTTGCTTGCCTGCCTCTCCTAGGATTTTCGACCACTAAAAAATGGTATAATTGCCTATTTTTAACGGATTTTTATCCTAAAAAGGTCACCTAGAATTTTCGGGAGCCTTTTTTCTTCCTGAAATTTTCGAAAGGTAATTAAGTTTTGATCCCTATAATTTTCGGATCACTAGACTTTCAGCTAGGAAATCCGAACAGATGAAAAATTTTTAGGGGATAAAAACATGCCTATATCTACCGTTTAAATACTAAAATACGTTCAACAATGCAATGTTTAAGTGGTTTTGAACTATATTCTCGTTGGGTTCCCCTGTCTCAGTTCTATCTGAAGATGCGTTATTGGTTATTGTTACATTTTAGCGTTTTAAAAAGAGTTGGTTTAAACATTTATTCATCCTCAGATGGCCGAATAAAGATTCTTGGGAACTACACGATGGAGGAAGATAAACTGGTTCTCGAATCCTCAAAGTTCGTTTGGAAAGGTAAGAATTGTTACTGTCGTTACTGTTGAAAAGAGGTAGCTAGATAAAGAATAACCCCACGCAAATGCAGTTATTGCCCCACTCCGTTTACACGCCTTGCATCGAGTCTTGGTTTGAAAGAGACTTGTTCAAGTAACTTAATTCTTTTGTTTGATTTTAGGTGGTACGATTCCATCTGATCAAATGATGACGGTCGACAGATTGCTCAAGATTTCAGTGGGTTTGTTCAGTTTCTTCTGCGCGGTTGAGATTTTGGGAATAATTGTAGCGGTAGCATTTCTGACATTCAACATTTGCCACAGCGACCATAGGTAACACTAAAAATTTTTCCGCAATGCGAACACGTAATTTATCGATTTATCCAAGGCCAAAGGCGAAGCTCTTGTGGGATCTTTTAAAGACTGTCTGTCTGAAGTATTTTAACTGTCTTCACATAAATAAGCGAACTGAATTCTTCCTGAAAAAAATGGTCGTGAGTCTGCGATCACTTGAAAACCAATAACTAGTCAGTGGAGAACTTGAGCTCGCGGTACAGTCAAGTGACACTGATACCCTATTTTGGCAGCTGTCAATTGAACATGACACGGATGTCCAAAATCAAGTTAAAGTGTGACATTCCACATCGCTAACATGAGAGGGTTGATGCACGAACCGATGATTTTTGTCACAACCAAATTTTCTTGGCTGTAGAGATAACCAAATTTTATTACCCATTGTGCTCTGCTATGCCCGCTTCACGCGCGTGAGAGCTTTTGCTATGAGTGATGATTTCTCCTTACTGCATGAGGGCATAATCAAGGAAACAAGTCATGAGTTTTTAAACAATGATCACCAAAAACGTATTGCACTGATTTTCTGCATTCCTTCCAATTTACTTGATAAGACATCAATGGAGGCCAGTTAAAAGAATTTTTGTGTTGAAATTTGGGCTTAAAGGGTTATCCACTGTACTAGTGTTTTATGCATAGTCGTGGCTTCGCAGGTTCATCAAAATGTCAAGTCCCCGTATGAATAACATCATTGTGGTTGGTGCAATTCTCATATACGCGGCTGGGATCCTACGCGGGATTGACGGCAACTTCGTGAGCCCTGGTGTCGAGGCAATTATTCGCTGTAAGGTAAGTGTTGGAAACGATACTGAGGTACTCATACCAGTTAAAACCGGATATACCGGAAAAATGGAAAATGCCAGCTTTAACATAAAATTGAGCTACATTGCAAAATCAACTTATGAACTTTAAAGCGTTAACTCTTCAGTGGCAGCAATCTGTAGGTTTGATAATAAAAAAATGAAGTTTTCGGCGGATCACGAGCAGCCTGCTGGAACTGTTCAGATTCTCTAGGCAATTTAGCCACTAGGAACCCATGGTCAGTTAAGTTAAACACAGTTGGCATTTTGAGGGTTTTCTTCAGTTTCTGTTAGCAACAACCTTAGCTTTCAATCATTTATGAACCATTTCCCCCTAATCCCCGTTCAGTTATGACAATGATAAACGTTAACACCTCCAACAGTATAGAAATTCATGAAAGCATTATCATATATTCTTTGTTCATAAAGATTTTAAGAAGGGAGTGCAAGTAAAATAATCAGTGGAGAAAACCTAAACGAATCGG
>NC_133203.1:2490220-2500220 GCF_958299795.1 Porites lutea
ACATAACATGACACATGTTATATAACATAACATGACACATGTTATATAACATGTTATGATCTGTTCTGTTCTGTTAGAACATCAAGCCAGGCAGATATTCAGGCTCTTGTTTTTCTTTTAATTAATATGTATAACATAACATGACACATGTTATATTACATAACATGACACACGTTATATAACATAACATGACACATGTTATAGAACATAACATAACATATTTTATGTTATATAACATAACATAACATGACACATGTTGTATAACATAACATATGTTATAGAACATAACATGACACATCTTAACATATTTTATGTTATATAACATAAAATAACATATGTTATATAACATAACATGACACATCTTAACATATTTTATGTTATATAACATAACATGACACACGTTATAAAACATAACATAACATATGTTATATAACATAATATATTTAATGTCATATAAAATAACATGACACATGTTATATAACATAACAATTTTTTTTACGGAACATAACAAAACATATGTTATAGAACAGAACATGACGACACATGTTATATAACATGTTATGATCTGTTCTGTTCTGTTAGAACATCAAGCCAGGCAGATATTCAGGCTCTTGTTTTTCTTTTAATTAATATGTATAACATAACATGACACATGTTATATTACATAACATGACACACGTTATATAACATAACATGACACATGTTATAGAACATAACATAACATGTGTTATATAACATAACATATTTTATGTTATATAACATAACATAACATGACACATGTTGTATAACATAACATATGTTATAGAACATAACATGACACATCTTAACATATTTTATGTTATATAACATAACATATGTTATATAACATAACATGACACATGTTGTATAACATAACATGACACATGTTGTATAACATAACATATGTTATAGAACATAACATGACACATCTTAACATATTTTATGTTATATAACATAACATGACACACGTTATAAAACATAACATAACATATGTTATATAACATAACATATTTTATGTTATATAAAATAACATGACACATGTTATATAACATAACATAATTTTTTTTACGGAACATAACAAAACATATGTTATAGAACAGAAAATGACGACACATGTTATATAACATAACATGACACATGTTATATAACATGTTATGTTCTGTTCTGTTAGAACATCAAGCCAGGCAGATATTCAGGCTCTTGTTCTTCTTTTAATTAATATGTATAACATAACTTGACACATGTTATATAACAAAACATGACACACGTTATATAACATAACATGTGTTATATAACTTAACATATCTTATGTTATATAACATAACATGACATATGTTATATAACATAACATGACACATGTTATATAACAAAACATAACTTTTGTTACGGAACATAACAAAACATATGTTATAGAACAGAACATGACGACACATGTTATATAACATAACATGACACACGTTATATAACATATCATGACACATGTTATATAACATAACATGACACACGTTATATAACATATCATGACACATGTTATATAACATAACATGACACATGTATAACATAACATGACACATGTTATATAACATAACATGACACATGTTATATAACATGTTATGTTCTGTTCTGTTCTGTTCTGTTAGAACATCAAGCCAGGCAGATATTCAGGCTCTTGTTCTTCTTTTAATTAATATGTATAACATAACTTGACACATCCCTTAGAAAAAATTCTACCCTGCAAAAACCCTGTGAGAGCCCTGTAAAATCCTGTTTCCAGCCCTGTTTGCATTATTTCAGGGCTGTAAACTGGCTGTAACAGGGCTGTGACACAGCTGCAACTTACTTGAGTTAAAACAAGTGGAGCTGTGACAGGGCTGTAAAAGTGTACATAGTTAAGTGTAACAAGCCTGTTACATGGCTGTGAAAATATCCAGTTACTGTAACAGGGTTAAGACAGGGCTACCTAATAATGCAGAAGAACTAGGACAGGGATGCAGAATGGCTGTGTTAGGTACATTCGACAGTAACCAGGTTACTGCAGAGCTGTGAGATGTCTATTTCTGTTCACACAATGGATAATAATCAAAGGGCAGTAACAATGTAGACAAGTACGCTAAACTCCTTAAATCAATAGAAAGATGGCAATATTTTTCAAAGTCTAAAAGTGTTAAAAGGTGCGAGGGTCAGCTAGATCATTAATAACAAATATAACGAAAAAGAACTTGGTGAAAATGGTATCGCTAAATCATCAAACACGATTATTGTACACCTTTTAATATGCTGTTTTTGGTTTTGTTTGGATTTGGTTCGTTTTTCTTTTTTTTTTCATTGATACTAACATTAATTAATTACCGATTTTGTGGCTACCTTTGTAGTTTGAAGTTGCTTTCTTTATATTTTATAAGACTTTTATCTCATGTTAAAAACGAAGACCTTCATATGATCAACTTACCACTTTTACAAACACCTATTTCTTCATCAGCTCCTGTTCTTCCTGTTCTTTTAAATTAAAAAAAACCGCCGAAACTTAATTAATTTTTTACAGTACTAAAAATGAGAGACTTTTAGATCACTTCAATTTGTTTTCTTGCGTGAGAGACCTCTGCAAGCATGGAATTAAAGATTGTTTGCCCTGCCTAGAAATAATGCAGCAACAACTGAAACACAAATGGATTGGCTCTTTTCATGAGGAAATGTAACACATTGTGGATCATGAAGGAAAGACGATCGAGGTGAGGGATTTCAAATTAAGCCTTGTTACGACGAACCAGACAAAAGAATTATTATAAACTGTCAAAATCGGAACCGTTGTTACCATGGAACAATTCCGCGTTTCATGTGTTCTTCCTGTTCTTTTAAATAAAAAAACCCGCCGAAACTTAATTAATTTTTTACAGTACTAAAAATGAAAGACTTTTAGATCACTTCAATTTGTTTTCTTGCGTGAGAGACCTCTGCAAGCATGGAATTAAATTCTTTATCGAGGGAACTTCAATATTTTCATTCCGTGACAGACACGCCATCGGTAATTCCCTGGAGAAATCCAAGACCTTAATCTTATTGGTCAGCACTGTTACCGGAAGATCGCATTACACATCTCCATTCCTGAAACAACTCACGATCATTTGAATCAAGGCGAAAATATTCAAACGTTTTCTGCATCCAGTTTGGATTCAAAAAGGCTGTAGAGCGTTTTTTGCTGCTTTTGAAGCAGAGAGTGAAAAAGTATTAGCAAAAAAATAACTGTGCTTTGACCAGCTCTCAACGAATGGGAAACAGATCGATCTAGTGGTCAGAAAACATTCCGCGGCCCTTGCAAGATTCAAAGATTGTTTGCCCTGTCTAGAAATAATGCAGCAACAACTGAAACACAAATGGATTGGCTCTTTTCATGAGGAAATGTAACATATTGTGGATCATGAAGGAAAGACGATCGAGGTGAGGGATTTCAAATTAAGCCTTGTTACGACGAACCAGACAAAAGAATTATTATAAACTGTCAAAATCGGAACCGTTGTTACAATGGAACAATTCCGCGTTTCATCTCTTATAATTGCTGACAAAAATCGTTGTTTTTTTGTTTTTTGAGACAGTTATTGTAAAGTCGGCATTTTGACGTGCTAGTTGTACATTAAATCAAGCAACTATGACAAGATGTTTACAAGCCAGATCAGACTGTTGCATGCAGTTCAAATTTTGTTCTGTTTATATTTTTACACACTGTGACATGGGCAAGTGAAAAATAAAGTAACGTTAAGTTGTTAATTGACTGTATTTACTGTTTTCCTTTATTGAAAGTGTTCTTTCAATGCATGTTTGTTGAAATGCATTGTTTTTGTTACTTAAGTGACTAAACGGACTAAACCAGCCGTTGGTGGTTCAACTTTGAAGCTT
Organism: Porites lutea; assembly: GCF_958299795.1. Lineage (NCBI taxonomy): Eukaryota > Metazoa > Cnidaria > Anthozoa > Scleractinia > Poritidae > Porites > Porites lutea. The sequence continues at coordinate 2,494,130 of NC_133203.1, forward strand.
TTTGTGGCGCAAATCGTTCCTTTGCTTCAGGAATTTTCATGAGTTCAAATATGCCTAAAAAAGATGAAGTTTCATCTTTAATAGATATGAAGTTATAAAAAATCATGTCCTGATAGTACTATAATCCTACTGTATAGAAGTTAAACGGCTGCTGTCTAAAGTGTAGATTGTGTGAGAGGGAGAATCACAACATTGGCACCTGGTAAAAACAACAGCCTTGTTAACTGCCACTTAACAAGTTGTAACAGGGTTGTGATGCATGAAACCTGTACCAAGGCTGTTAAAGGAATGCCACAGTGTAAAAACAGCCTTGCTAACTGTGCCAATTCACGAGCTGTGGCAGGGATGTCCATCACAGGGTGGAAACAGGGTTGTAACATGGCTGTTACAGGGTGTCTACTAAGAAATTTTGCGTTAAACGTGACAGGGCTGTTCCAAAAAAATAGGCTGCTACAGTGTAGAAACAGCCTTGCTAACTGTGCCAAATGACGAGCTGTAACAGGGTTGTTACAGGTTAGTTTTACAACCCTGTTCCAGTGATGCTACAGAGCTGTTACAGGGTAGAAATTTTGTTAAGGGATGTTATATAACATAACATGACACACGTTATATAACATAACATGTGTTATATAACATAACAATTATCTTATGTTATATAACATAACATGACATATGTTATATAACATAACATGACAAATGTATAACATAACATCTGTTATAGAACATAACATGACATATCTTAACATATTTTATGTTATATAACATAACATGACACACGTTATAGAACATAACATAACATATGTTATATAAAATAACATATTTTATGTTATATAAAATAACATGACATATGTTATATAACATAACATGACACATGTTATATAAGATAACATAACTTTTGTTACAGAACATAACATATGTTATAGAACATAACATGACGACACATGTTATATAACATAACATGACACATGTATAACATAACATGACACATGTTATATAACATGTTATGTTCTGTTCTGTTAGAACATTAAGCCAGGCAGATATTCAGGCTCTTGTTTTTCTTTTAAGTAATATGTAAAACATAACATGACACATGTTATATAACATAACATATTTTATGATATATAACATAACATGACATATGTTATATAACATAACATGACACATGTTATATAACATAACATGACACACGTTATATAACATAACATGACACATGTTATAGAACATAACATAACATGTGTTATATAACATAACATATTTTTTGTTATATAACATGACATGTGTTATATAAAATAACATGACAAATGTTGTATAACATAACATATGTTATAGAACATAACATGACACATCTTAACATATTTTATGTTATATAACATAACATAACACATGTTATAGAACATAACATAAGATATTTTATGTTATAAAACATAAAATTACATATGTTATATAACATACCATATTTTATGTTCTATAAAATAACATGACATATGTTATATAACATAACATGACACATGTTATATAACATAACATAACTTTTGTTACAGAACATAACATAACATATGTTATAGAACATAACATGACGACAAATGTTATATAACATAACATGACACATGTTGATATATGACATGTTGTATAACATAACATATGTTATAGAACATAACATGACACATCTTAACATATTTTATGTTGTATAACATAACACGACACATGTTATAGAACATAACATAAGATATTTTATGATATATAAAATAACATGACACATGTTATATAACATAACATGACACATGTTATATAACATGTTATATAACATAACACATTTTATGTTATATAAAATAACATGACATATGTTATATAACATAACATGACACATGTTATATAACATAAGATAACTTTTGTTCCAGAACATAACATAACATATGTTATAGAACATAACATGACACACATGTTATATAACATAACATGACACACGTTATATAACATATCATGACACATGTATAACATAACATGACACATGGTATATAACATGTTATGTTCTGTTTTGTTAGAACATTAAGCCAGGCAGATATTCAGACTCTTGTTTTTCTTTTAATTAATATGTAAAACATAACATGACACATGTTATATAACATAACATGACACATGTTATATAACATAACATGACACATGTTATATAACATAACATGACACACGTTATATAACATAACATGACACATGTTATAGAACATAACATAACATGTGTTATATAACATAACATATTTTTTGTTATATAACATGACATGTGTTATATAACATAACATGACACATGTTGTATAACATAACATATGTTATAGAACATAACATGACACATCTTAACATATTTTGTTATATAACATAACATGACACATGTTATAGAACATAACATAAGCTGATATTTTATGTTATAACAAAATTACATATGTTATATAACATAACATGACACACGTTATATAACATAACATAACTTTTGTTACAGAAGATAACATATGTTATAGAACATAACAATACGACACATGTTATATAAGATAACATGACACACGTTATATAACATATCATGACACATGTTATATAACATAACATGACACACGTTTTTGAACATAACATAACATATGTTATATAACATGTCATATTTTATGCTATATAACATAACATGACACAAACATGACACGTGTTACATAACATAACATGACACATGTTACACATGTTGTATAACATAACATATGTTATAGAACATAACATATGTTATAGAACATAACATGACACATCTTAACATAATTTATGTTATATAACATAACATGACACATGTTATAGAACATAACATAAGATATTTTATGTTATAAAACATAAAATTACATATGTTATATAAGATACCATATTTTATGTTCTATAAAATAACATGACATATGTTATATAACATAACATGACACATGTTATATAACATAACATAACTTTTGTTCCCGAACATAACATAACATGTTATAGAACATAACATGACGACACATGTTATATAACATAACATGACACACGTTATATAACATAACATAACATGACACATGTTGATATATGACATGTTGTATAACATACCATATGTTATAGAACATAACATGACACATCTTAACATATTTTATGTTGTATAACATAACACGACACATGTTATAGAACATAACATAAGATATTTTATGTTATATAAAATAACATGACATATGTTATATAACATAACATGACACATGTTATATAACATGTTATATAACATAACACATTTTATGTGATATAAAATAACATGACATATGTTATATAACATAACATGACACATGTTATATAACATAACATAACTTTTGTTACAGAACATAACATAACATATGTTATAGAACATAACATGACGACACATGTTATATAACATAACATGACACACGTTATATAACATATCATGACACATGTATAACATAACATGACACATGTTATATAACATGTTATGTTCTGTTCTGTTAGAACATTAAGCCAGGCAGATATTCAGGCTCTTGTTTTTCTTTTAATTAATATGTAAAACATAACATGACACATGTTATATAACATAACATGACACATGTTATATAACATGACACACGTTGTATAACATAACATGACACATGTTATAGAACATAACATAACATGTGTTATATAACATAACATATTTTTTGTTATATAACATGACATGTGTTATATAACATAACATGACACATGTTGTATAACATAACATATGTTATAGAACATAACATGACACATCTTAACATATTTTATGTTATATAACATAACATAAGCTGATATTTTATGTTATATAACATAAAATTACATATGTTATATAACATAACATGACACATGTTTTATAACATAACATAACATAACTTTTGTTACAGAACATAACATAACATATGTTATAGAATATAAGATGACGACACATGTTATATAACATAACATGACACACGTTATATAACATATCATGACACATGTATAACATAACATGACACATGTTATATAACATGTTATGTTCTGTTCTGTTAGAACATTAAGCCAGGCAGATATTCAGGCTCTTGTTTTTCTTTTAATTAATATGTAAAACATAACATGACACATGTTATAGAACATAACATATTTTTGTTATATAACATGACATGTGTTATATAACATAACATGACACATGTTGTATAACATAACATATGTTATAGAACATAACATGAGACATCTCAACATATTTTATGTTATATAACATAACATGACACATGTTATAGAACATAACATAAGCTGATATTTTATGTTATATAACATAAAATTACATATGTTATATAACATAACATGACACATGTTATATAACATAACATAACTTTTGTCACAGAACATAACATAACATATGTTATAGAACATAACATGACGACACATGTTATATAACATAACATGACACACGTTATATAACATATCATGACACATGTATAACATAACATGACACATGTTATATAACATGTTATGTTCTGTTCTGTTAGAACATTAAGCCAGGTAGATATTCAGGCTCTTGTTTTTCTTTTAATTAATATGTAAAACATAACATGACACATGTTATATAACATAACACGACACATGTTATATAACATAACATGACACATGTTATATAACATAATATGACACACGTTATATAACATAACATGACACATGTTATAGAACATAACATAACATGTGTTATATAACATAACATATTTTTTGTTATATAACATGACATGTGTTATATAACATAACATGACACATGTTGTATAACATAACATATGTTATAGAACATAACATAACACATCTTAACATATTTTATGTTATATAACATAACATGACACATGTTATAGAACATAACATAAGCTGATATTTTATGTTATATAACATAAAATTACATATGTTATATAACATAACATGACACACGTTATATAACATAACATAACTTTTGTTACAGAAGATAACATATGTTATAGAACATAACAATACGACACATGTTATATAAGATAACATGACACACGTTATATAACATAACATGACACATGTTATATAACATAACATGACACACGTTATATAACATAACATGACACATGTTATAGAACTTCATAACATAACATGTGTTATATAACATAACATATTTTATGTTACATAACATAACATGACATATGTTATATAACATAACATGACATGTTGTATAACATAACATATGTTATAGAACATAACATGACACATCTTAACATATTTTATGTTGTATAACATAACATGACACATGTTATAGAACATAACATAAGATATTTTATGTTATATAAAATAACATGACATATGTTATATAACATAACTTGACACATGTTATATAACATATCATAACTTTTGTTACAGAACATAACATAACATATGTTATAGAACATAACATGACGACACATGTTATATAACATAACATGACACACGTTATATAACATATCATGACACATGTTATATAACATAACATGATACATGTTATATAACATAACATGACACATGTTATATAACATAACATGACACATGTTATATAACATGTTATGTTGTGTTCTTTTGTGTTAAAACATCAAGCCTGGCAGATTTTTAGGGTCTTGTTTTTCTTTTAATTAATATGTATAACATAACATGACACATGTTATATAACATAACATGACACACGTTATAGAACATAACATAACATGACACATGTTATATAACATATCATAAGTTTTGTTACAGAACATAACATAACATATGTTATAGAACATAACATGACGACACATGTTATATAACATAACATGACACACGTTATATAACATGTTATGTTGTGTTCTTTTGTGTTAAAACATCAAGCCTGGCAGATTTTTAGGGTCTTGTTTTTCTTTTAATTAATATGTATAACATAACATGACACATGTTATATAACATAACATGACACACGTTTTTGAACATAACATAACATATGTTATATAACATGACATATTTTATGCTATATAACATAACATGACACAAACATGACACGTGTTACATAACATAACATGACACATGTTGTATAACATAACATAACATATTT
>NC_133203.1:2505220-2520220 GCF_958299795.1 Porites lutea
CCTTTTTAATGGTTTACGTAACAGGAAGGCAGAAAGAAGAGGACGACAAAACGTTTGTGTGTGACAAACGTGACAGGCCTAACAAAACATTATTGTCACGCTAGTCACACAAGGTTTGCCGTCTTCTTTCCTCTCCCGTCGTGTTGCGTAAGCTCACTAATATCTAAAGACAGGAGCCCATTCCTGCTAAAGAAAAACCAGTTTTTCCCCAATGTTGTTTTCTCCGCTAGATCACAACAGTGAGGGCAGACCCACAAGGAAAGAACAGACCTCGCTTTGTGTCGGCTCTGAACAAACCTCCAGCACAAGTACCACAGACTCAACAACAGGAAAGGCAACAGTTGCGACCAGAGGCGACAAGAAAACCAGAAAGGGAAGCCCAAGCCAGATCTTCTCGGGAAATGGGAAATTGCGCCGATTCTCGTCTACTATGAGGCTCGTTTTGCGCTAAATCATTACAACTGTGGATAAGTACAAGATTCTGAAAACCTGTCCACCTAGCTACCCCTCCCCTAACTAAACATTTCGTCTTGAGTGAGACGTTAGTGCCAACGTTGATTTAGGGGAAGGGGGGTTAGGTAGGGAAATTTCCATGAATGTTAGACAAAACCACATGTCACCCTGCGGACTGGCTATATCGCGAGCCACCATTTGCAATTGACGATTTCTGTTTCCGGATCCTGCAGACTAAAGTTGTAAAAGTTGTTACTGTATCGGCAAAGCAGAGCTCTGGTCCTCTGCCATTGATTTTTTGTATGTATAATTCTGATAACATTTTGTTGCAATAATTTATTGAGGAAGCCCATTCCTTATACGCCCAGTGGCTTCCCCTGGGCTTCTTCGCCGTTAGCTTTTTAATTGTTTAGATTTTTTTGTTTTTTGCACATCCTATGGTAAAACAATAAACTGAAACTTAACGAAGACGGCTTATAAGAAGACACTAGAAAATGAAGAAACACATTTAGTTACTAGACGAGAACACTTGTGGCTTACATTGCAAAGACGATAAATTAAATAGAATTAAGATAAGAAAATAAATTTTAAAAGTCACTTTTTTGTACGATTATAATTTTTGTTCTGTTCATTATAGTACCAAGGAACAGTATGTAGTCTACAGCCAAAAAAAGGCTGAGGGGCTTCAGTACGTTTTTCAGGTTTTTCAGGTCGGCAGGTTTCGATTGAGACCTAAAAAAATCCGGAGAGAAAAGCTGATTTTAAGTTAAAACCTGAATATCTCGTCTAAAATTGATTTGTCCATACATCACTGTTTAAAAAGACGGAATAGCTATACGGAATATCTTGAAGGTAAATTCATCGTAAATTCACGATGAACAACACACAGGCGGTTTTTTTTTCTGTCGGCTACGCTTTAAAACAAGCCAGCTGTAATTACAAATTCAGCAACTGCTTCTGCGTTCGATCTGTGGTTAGACCAATGCATTTTTCTATCAGACAGAGGAAACAGGCCATTTGCACAATGGCGTCATTTTACTACTACGACCAGAATTCTTTTCGTTTTTCTTTTCATATTTAAATTTGGTAGCCCCAGTGAGGTCTAAATAACAAAAGCCCTAATTTGCACAAGAAAGCAGGATCCTGGTCATAGTAGTAAAATGACGCCATCATGCAAATAGCCTATTCTCTCAATTTCCCTCATCGGCACTTTATCAGAACACTGAATTTTCAGTGTTCTCCAAATGTTTTCGATGATTTTTTTTAAATGGCAATGAAATTTAAAAGAGTCTCTATTTTATGCCTTTTTCCCTTTCTTTTTCCCCTTATTTTCTAGCACGTTAGGATCTTTTCCTTCGGCGATGGCCAACTTTTTCTTGAGCTCCAAAAGAATGGCAACTTCAGCATCCACTGTGGCTTTTTCAGCCTTGTCAGTCTTCAATTTTCTCACCTTGTCGCCCTTAAAATAAAGGAATGTTGCGGTATAAATTTTTGTAAGGCGAGATTCTAAATAACAACAGTAGTTTGAACTGCTGTATACGGTTGTTGCTTACACGATAAGAGTCATCTTAACAACCCATTGTGACTCCACTCGACACGAAATAGAAAGTCGTTCGTTGTAACAAAATTGTCTTTACCAGTCAATTCTCCTCTAGAGAAAAGAGAAGGAAATTGAGCCGAGTTAACTTTCCCAAAGACTTCTGGAACTGTTACTGAGGGATAAAATTGGCCAATACAGAGGTTAAGCATCACGTTTACGTCAAACGACAAACGCGAATTTGTGCCACTAGACTAAGTTTCCAACTTTTCTTGTCGTTTACTGTTCATTATTTCTACACCTAAATTAGTAGTTTCACGCAATTTTTCATCCATGAGAATTATTTTGAGCTGTTTTTATCTGCTCATTTTCTATTTTGAGGACTTCTCAACTTGAATCTGACGTTGGCCGTCTGTGGTATACGTAAAGCTTAAACTATCTAAAAGCTTTCCAGCGCGTTGAGTAACGATACCACAAACCATTGCGGGACGCATTTCGGCTTCAGTTCCCTTCTCGATTCTCACTGTTGGCTATGCACAACACAAAAGCTTTGCTGAAAAATTATGATAAAATCCTCAGCACGTGACCACCCCGATAGCGCGAGCATGCGCAGCCACTTATACGCCATACTTTGCGAAACGTTTCCTCATAAAAATACTATTAGCATTTGAGAAAATGATGCGTCTGTTCCAAAGGACCTTGATCCTGGTTTAAACTTAGCGCTTGCCTAGGCGTTCGTATTTACTTGATATGAGTCTCTCATACTTGTGCTTGCGTTTTACTTGTGTTAGAAGTAGTGAAACCTCGGCAAGAAAAAAATTGTTGTCTATTGCTACTACTTTAGACATAGAAAAACGTAACGTCCCTTACCTGTTTAGTGACCTCTGCTTGTAACGAAGCAACATTTTTGCCCGCGTTACTTCCGTCAGAAGTGTTGGTGTTTTTAGATTTGTCACTCGCAGCCTGTTGCTTTTGTTTGTTTCCGCCATACTTTGCACGGAACTGTTCGGCAAACGAGGGGTCAATCTTTTGGAACAGCGGTTGCGGCTAAAAATAAATATTTACATGATACACAGGGTTCACTCACAAGCGCAAATGAAGAGAAATTAGGAGTCGGCTGCAGGGCGATAAATTACCTTGTTCACGAAAATGTAGCTCATGGAAGCTTAATATGGGTACAAGTCTTGGCCGCTAACATGGTAATAAAAAAAGCAATGATGGCCACGAAAGAACAACCATTTTCTTTTTTGGGATAAATATCGGACCATTTTCTTTGCTACAGAATTTCACGCAAGCTGCTTACCTCATTTTCACGTTAAATCCACGTGACATCACACACGTTCTCCGATGATATCCGCACACGCAAATAGGAATCTCGATCGCAATTTGTTTTTCCCTGATTACTACTAATACTCAACTCCAGGTTGCTATTACGCATGCGTGGCATGTATGTAGCCATGGGATGCACAGAACGCAATTTGATCACGGGCGTTTGGACCTTGTATCACGTGAAACTTAGTTAAAGTAGTAAAACAAGCAGTCTGGTGGTAAAGAAAGCACTATCATAGTAACGAAAGCAATACCACGGCAGCAAATGCACTACCCAGGTAAAGAGAGAACTATTATGATAACGAAATGTCATGGAAACGGAAGCAATACCATGGCAACGAAAGCTTGGCATCACCATGGTTACAAAGGCAGTTAAATAGAACGCAAAGCCCAAAAAGCCTTCCACAACACAACCTGAATTTACTGAGAGGTTTTGGACCCACACAAAAGAAATGTTGAGTTTACAAAGTAATTTTTGTACCGATCTTACCTTTCCTATTTTGTGACCAGGTTGAAGATAAGGAATAAAGTTATCCAGCACCACGTTTCCTTCGTCCGTGACCTGAAACCGTTTGTCGAAATTTAAAAAATGTGGTTTACTACCGTAAATGGAGTTCATTTGAATGAGAATTCAGCAGAAATTATGAAATTGAAGCCACTTACTAAGCCTAGTTCTAATGCACCTATCAATGTAAACCCCGTGGGGGGGGGGGGGGGGCGGGCAAGGGGTGGGGATTTGACAAATTTTAAAATTTTTCGATCAAATTCCCCAGGGTGGGAAACGGAAGGTCAATCAAAAGTGTCAAAACAGCCCCCACCCCAGGGGAAAAAATCTAAACAAACAATGCTATAATACTATATAAAATGAATAAAACAACATTTCAAACACGTTGTTGCTACTTTTATTTACGGTTAACGGAAGCTCCATTAAATTACTCGCTGTAATTAAGTATTTTCTCTCTCCACTAGCATCTCTTATCTTGAACAACAAAATCACTCCAGGAAGATTGACCGTGCTATATAATATTAATAAAACGTAAAATGCTTTATAACATCTGCTCAACATGTCGGAACAGGTCGGATCGGTGACCCATAAAAAATCCTCTGACTTTCATGGTGGAATTCGATTTCAATCGAGTTTTACAATCAGATGGGAACTTGAAGATAAAAGCTTCCTCAAAATACACATTATCTGTTTAGATGACAGTTTAAAGTATCGGATTATGGCGATTAAAACAAATGAAAACTTCATACCTTTCTCCAACAACGTGACTTTCAGGAAGCCACGAGGGACGGACTTGGTAACTGCTTCTGAATTGATACCAGGCTTCTGTCGGTCAAAGTCAAATGTCCCGACCCCGGGGTCGCTTCACACGATCAAAAGCCCGACAGCGGGGATAGTCCCAGGAATCAAATCCCCTCCCCTTGCCCGCACTCCCCCCCCCCCCCCCCCCCACGGGATTTACATTGATAGGTGCATAATATTTCAGATTACGGCTGCTGGCCTAACTTAAGACGTATCAAGAAGTATTTGTCAAGAGCCTGTCTGCCGATTTAATTGCGCGCGTTAATCACTAGTAGGTCAGACTACTGCAATAGTCTGTTATAAGGTCTTCCTTCAAAAGCAAAAACTGACTCCTGACATTGCAAAGTGAACAGAATGCAGTAGCCATACCACAAAGCTCTTCATCTATAACAGACTTATGCACGTCAAGAGTAATTATCAAGAGTATGCTGGTTGAATAAAGAGATATGTTAAGCACTAAAAACCAACAGAACCAAATATCAATGCCCGAACTAACAGTGACTAAACCAACCTGAAGTTGCCGTTGAATTTCTTCAGAGATTCCAGGCATGTAGGGATGAATGAGGACCGAAAGTAACCAGGCCAGGTTTGTAGCCACACCAAGGACTGTGCCTGCACGCGACCTACAAAAGTCACATTATCTTGCTAAATGACTGATAGGTCCTTAAAAGTGAGATCATCATCATCATCGTCGTCATCGTCATCATTAGTGGCAACATCATCATCATCATCGTGGCTATCAGTTGCGATATCTTTATCATCACGACCGCCGAAGTTGCGCTCGTGGAGCCCTCGACCTGACCTTGACAACTCGTCCATATATTTAAATTGGTAGTTCCGTCACCGCACATCCACACCACAAGTATGGTATTTACAAGATAACCCTGAGCTGTATAGCCTGTGTAGCTGGCGGTATTGTGTACTAGTCGAGCCCTCAGTTTGGATCACGACTCCGCCGCCAAAACTTCAATCGCGCCGACACCATACCACCAGCTACGCAGACCATAAGCTGTGTGTTTTGGTAGAAACATGCATGACCAACCATGCTTTTGATAACGTGAATAGCAAAGTAAAGAAGGCAAAAAACGAAGCCACATAAATAGGCAAGCAAACAGGTTTGTTCAAATCTTCCACCACAAAGAATCGGTCCTGGCGCTTTCCCGCTGAACAAAACATATGTAGGGTTTACGTGTATAATTGGGTTATCTGTATTCATTGCCGTCATACCTGTCAGAGTCGCTTCCTTTGACTAGAACCCAGGGTTTGTTAGACTGAATAAACTGGTTACCAAGCTTGGACATGTTCAAAACAACTTTCAACCCTTCTCTAAGCCTGAAATAAAAACATAAGCATCTAAGGACTGGCCAGAAGAAAGACAGTGAGTTTCGGCCATGAAAGGGGGGAAATTACCAACCTCGTTCCCAGGGTTCTCTCCTACCCGTCCCTGGGACGTAGGGACGGGTAGGAGAGAACCATGGAAACGAGGTTGGGAAATTACTTGCTCAATCCGACTGGTTCTTAAGATTTCCCGCGGTTTCAAGGTACACGACCTGATCACGTGCGAGAATAAAGTTCCCAATGGACAGTTTTGACCCATATCACGTGACTAGTTCTTCGTCCAATCTGAAAACGCGTCTGAGATGGGGGTGCAACAATAGATCGTTTTCACTCACGTGGTCAAAGGCTATGCAAGTTTTCAAACCAAAAAAAAACGTTTTTGCATGATAGAAGAGTTCAATCCTCACGTTCAATCCACATGATTTTTTTGGTATACCGACATAACCCCCGTTTCATTGTTTTGTACAATATGGCTACAATATGGCCGACGTGACGTCATGTGAAAACGCTCTACACGTGCTGGCATTTATTCATTTATTTTTTTCCTTTCCTTTGCTTTTGAAAATATTACAACCTTGTACACCTTTCTAAAGCAAAAACAAAGAAAACCTACCTCATTTTCTCATTATCATCTATGTAGGACTTTAGTTCTTTGTTGATGAGTGCTATGAAATTCTTGTCTTCTTCAGTAAGGTCCATTTTTGGTACAACACCTCCAAAGTTATTAGACACAAACATCAACGCCCTGAAAACGGTCATTTTATTATTATTATTATTTTTAAATAATATAAACAAACAAAAAATTATCGCTGCTATGCAATCATTTAGATTTAGGGCTGGACAGTTTGTTGTCAAATGTGAGGGTAGGCTCGATTACCAAGCACTGCTCGGGAAATGAGTCCGACACATCCCCCTCCCCTCCCCCCGAGAGATTCTTCTCGGGGAGGACCAAGACTGGACCTGAGAAAGCGGCATAAATCGAGCCTCGTTTGAGAGAGGGATAATGGGATTGCGAAGTAGTTGGATGACGCAGTGAGATGTCTTCATAAATCTGGTATGATTGGTTGGTTGGTAGGTCTAATGGCCAATCTGAGGCTGAGTCAGACTGGGTCACAGTTGGGTCGAACTGCACTATGGGGCTTCTTTGGAGAGGCTATCACTTCTTTTATTGGCTTATACCAGGTTGCGCAAGGGACTGGGTTAAAAGGAAAGTAACAGATAAGAGAGGTAGATAGGTAGTTAGATACGGCAACAGAATGTCTTCATTAATCTCGTAGAGCTGTCTTTTGGTCGGAAGGAGGTTAGACGTGTGGGGAAGAGGATCATGGCGGAAAATGACTATAATTAGTCTCGCGAAATACACTTACAGGCAGTGAAAGGTTCTAGATGTATCATACGGCGCGTTGATCTTGTAAGATGTTTGATAACGTCTAACGTTTATAACAGTGGGTATAATGAGCGAAAGATACAGTAACCGAATCAGTTTAAAAAGGCCTTGCCTGTTGACGAAGTTTCCAAAATTGTTGAGTAGTTCATTGTTGTTCCTCGCGATGAAATCATTCCAGCTAAAGGCACTATCCTGTACGGTAAAATCAAAATAAGTCAAGTTAGGCACCACTTAAGCCAGAAAATGGAGAAAATGGCGCACTGTACATCATAAGACATCAAAATCAATGAGCAAGCTCGAGTGAAAGATCATTCGTAACTACTTCACATGACAAGCAAGCTTGACTTGGGAATTTGATTAACCGACCAACCGTGAGGTGAAGATGGCTGAATATTGGCCAAGTTCGTTTTGCGTTTTTGATCTAACAATAACTCCAACCCATAAAATCGCAAAAACGAAAACAAAACAACAAGGAAACGAGGTGAATATCCAGCTATCTTGACTAAGCATACGATTTATCACTCATTCAAAATATTTTGCCGTTTCTGATTGGCTTGAACGCTTCAATCTATTTCCTCTTAGCAGAGGTATCCATATAATAATAAAGGCTCTCACAAGAGACCATGAACTAACCTGGTTCTCAGGTCGCATGTAGAGAAGGTAAAATCTCCAGATGTCTGCTGGGATACCGGTGTCCGCGGCATCATTGCCAAAAACTCCAACCCCACGACTCTTGGAAAATTTGTCATCTTCATAATTAAGGTATTCTGAAGAATGAAATGCAATGAAAATTTCGTATTTAAATCAGCAAGAATACTTGCCATGTACGGAAACGTTGAGATTGTTAACAAGAATGAATCTTTGTTCTTCAAACAAACAAAAAGCTTTTTGTTGTCTTCGTTGATTTAATTCGACTACTGAGTCGACTAATCTAGCTGTTTTGCGATGTTGTGAAGCCGATCTTGATTTACTGGCCGGTAGATAAATGAATGCGTTACATTGAAGTTTCTTTCTTTGTATGTAGCTAACAAGTTGACACTATTAATAACCAGCTTACAAACTGGCACTAACTATAACAAGTTGACACTAACAGTAAGTAGCTTACAAGTTCTTACCTGTTGCACTAATCGAGTTAAGAAGCGTGTAATTATCGTCGGCACCGATCTCAGTGCACGGAAATACGACAGTGTGGAAAGGCACGTTGTCTTTCGCCATAAATTGATGCAGAGTAACCTGGAGAAAGAATATAAAATATACGATTTACCATGGACAAACTCTGTCATAATCCCTTCGTTCCACAAATCACATATTTCAAATTTCATGAAAAACGCACAGTTTTACTTTGGCAGCTACTAACAAACAAATAACACCAAGCTTAAGTGCTGCCGAAGAGAAGAGGTTTCATTTGAATGGTCACAGCATAGGATTTCGCGGCTGACAGGATCAAAACAGTACCATGTGATAGTACTGCTGTAGCGGTTTCTTTCGAATGGTCACACTGCCAATAATTCAAAAGTTGGAGAGTCATTTACGCGTGCTATTTAGCTGGAACTATTTCACAACAACACGTGCTATCATTGGCTACATCAAGGTCACATGACATCTAATTAAGTCTCTCAGCGAACAGTATTTTAAAAATCTATGATGTCAGAGAATAACAATACCATGTCCGCTACTTTGTTTCCATGTTGGATCAGTTGTTGTGCTATACAAAAAATCAGTTAATGACTGGTCCTTGGAGAAGACAGTTAATTTCGGTTCCCCTGGGATAAGTTACAGAGTTAAATGCCTTTGCTGACCCTGAAGTTTCCCCCTACAAACCTTGGACAAAATAGACGACAAAAATAAGACCTCCCACCAAAATCAAGTATGGAAAAATGACGCATTTTGGCCATCGCTAAACTTCATCCTTGATTTCGTGAGGGAAGATTGGGGGGTTTGTAGCACTTACACTAAAAGCTGACATTTGCTTTGATTTGTTTTTATTAGTAATATTTCCTGTCAGCAACTGAGCTCACATCGTGGGTGTCTACTCTTTTAATGTTCTGCAATTGGCATAGAGGGGTGATGCGAGAAACGCTATCTAATAGAGGCCTACTTCTTTGCTATGCTACTCACTTGTTGAGGATTTTTCCACCACTTTTTCCATTCTTTTGTGTAATTAGCAGTGATAGAGAAGTACCTAAAATAACGACAAAACTCTTCAAACTTTATTCTACTCCAGGCTTTCTCTACACTCGTTTCATGGTAAAGCTTGGGTCACGCTTTTATCGATATCAGTAATCGAAAACATATCGCAAACTTCGGCTCAAGAGCAAGGGGAGAAATAGCTGTCAAAAAAAGTCGTTGGACTCAGTAACAAAGTATCGACTGCCATTTCAACATTCCCTCGGCATTCCGAATTGCCGACTTGCTTTCTTTATCTTATAGAGTGTTTTCACATGACGTAACAGCGGCCATATTGGTGTCCCAAAACAATGAAACGGCGACCATGTTGGTATCCCAAAATAGTGCTGTGGGAGTTCAACTCTTTCCTTATGCAAACGCTTTTTTTTGTTTCAATAAATTTGCATAGATGCTGGCCACGTGAGTGAAAACACTCTATAATTTGATAGCATACGGAAACAGTAAGCACAAAAAGAGCGTCAACGTTTTTCGCTTGAGGGTTTTATACGGACAAAATCAATAAGAAAAAAAATGAGGAATGGTTTGTCCCCACTCCCAATTTCTCTTGTTTCTGGTAATTTTATGCATTCGCAAGTGTCCACTAAAAAATTGTAATAATAATAATAATAATAATAATAATAATAATAATAATAATAATAATAATAATAATAATAATAATAATAATAATAATTATAATTATAATAATTCAAACATATTTACACAGGATTGCTGCATCAGTTTAAAGAAAAAACTGCTATCAATGCAGGTCCTGTAAGCAAGTATACAAGCTGTGAGTAGTATACAACTTGACGGCCGCATCAACGGAAATGAAAGAAATCTTTTAACAATAATACAAAACAATAACGAAAAAAATGGAAATATAAAATTTCAAATCATAGTAACTTTTCGACTTTAAATTTGATCTTGCTGAATAATCGTGCTTAAGCCAAAGACAGTCAAACTTCATCATCAGGTAATCTGCAGTTTGTGGTTCCACTTAACATTTTTGAACATTTTGAAGTCATTTCTATGGTATGCTTACATGCAGAGCATGGAAAATTGTCATCTAATAGACCTAATTCACGATGTCCGCCATCTTTGCACGCACTTTAGGATTGATGGGATATAAGAAATGTCATGTGGTATTTCAGGGGGCAAACAAGTGATAAAATTTGCCAATACGAGTAACCACGGACGAGTTTGTTTATTCTCTCAAAACGAGACGACTATTTTTAACTTTCAAAAATGCAAAGTTCGAGTTTCGACAAGTTTTACGTCATAACCGTAGTACTTGCTGTGAGGCCATATACAGTTGCTGCCGCAACCAAAAAGTAAAAATATATGATCAGTTTCACCTAAAAATTTGCAAGTCTGGTCTTTCAGATAAAAAATTCTTCATTTTCAGTTGCCTAGAATAAACATAACCGACCGCAATTTTTTTTATCAGAAGATTGTATCACTTTTTTACCCCTGGGAAATCACGTGACACTGCTTGTCTATCCCGTCAGTCCTTGAGCGCGAGAAAATATGGCGAGTATCGCGAATAAGGTCTGTTGTTAAATTTCTTTACCATCACTTACCCTATAGGTGCGTCGAACCATACGTAAAACACTTTGTCCGTGTATCCCTCCAAAGGAACTGGGGTGCCCCATTTCAAGTCACGTGTTATACAGCGAGGTCTGAGGCCATCTTGGATCCACCCGCGGGTAATATGGCGCGCGTTCGACGTCCACGTTCCTGGGGAAAATTCTGCTCTTAGGATACGAGTGCACAAATTCACTCTTCTCATCAAGTCTATACAATGCGTTTAACTCTGCTGTGACTGTGACTACATTTAGTCCTTGTAAGATAGCCTTTACTAGTTTTTAACTATTAGTTTTTCTCGTTTCACGTTACCTTTACTAGATGATTCCTCGACCCAACTTTTTAGCGACGGCTCAAGCTACAAAAAAATGAAAAAGAATCCACAGAGTAAGAATTCTAATTCACTTCGAGTTGGGAATATAATCTTGAAATAATCTACGAGTGCGAAACCCAAAAGAGACAGTGAATAAGTTTAATTTCATCGGTCCGTTAGGCCTGCAGAATCGGACAGGGTGATTACAACCTTTTTGAATGGACCACAATCATCTCTCTCAAGTAAAACAATAGTGTCAAAGCAAGGAACTCGAGCATTGCTTGCACACAAAGTGATGTCGGAGTTTAATCTTCGCATAAGCCCTTAACAAATTCCGCAATTTATTTAAGGTTTGTACAGATTTTTGGATCCAATATTCCTTTTCCAGATTCAAGGTTATCAAATAGGCGATCAATAGAGACCTTAAAAAACACAGGAACAAGGCGGCTTTTTTCATGGAGCGCTGCAAACATACGGGCGAAACCGAACGAGATTTAAACAAAACGAAAAAAAAAATTACGTGATAAAGCACTTGTTGTAGCTCTGACTCATTTTTTCCAGACTTTATCTCATTTTCCAGACTTTTTCCAGGTCTAGAAAATTGCTGGGCAAATTTGAAGACTTTTTCAAGAATTCAAGACTCTGTACGAACCCCGTTCATTTGGCAGTCACCAAATACTAGAGTTGAACTTGCTTATCGTCAAACAGCTTATATTAACAGAAGTAGTTTGCAATGTACCTTGGCCAAGTTTAAAAACAAGTGCTTGCTGGATCTCACTTTTGGCGCTCCTCCACAGACTTTACAGCGAGGATTCTGCAAAGGAATTTTGTTTGATAAAAAATTAATCGGCAATCTTAAAATGCAAAAATAGCGAAACGTTACCAACGAAGAAAGCAATCTTTACCTTCAGTTCAATGGCGTTAATAAGCTTTCCACAAGAATCACACTGGTCTCCTCTGGCGTCCTGACGAAGAAAAAAAGATAATTACATAACCAACAATTTCAGAGAGCAAACAGAATTGCAAGACTGCGTGTAAAAAAGGCCATTTGCTGTTATACTGCAAGTTGTTGTCTCAAACGTCTCTTATTTGAATAGGCTGCAGCTGTGCAAGAATTAATAAGGAGCTTTAGCATCGATGACGGCGACGGCAGCGAAAACATCACTTTCAACAAGAATTCGCGTTTTTTCAAACATTGTCGCGTTTATGCCAATTAGCTGAAAATGTCAAACGTAGATGAATTTTCTTGGAGTTGATTTCTTGCGGACCGTACTCCAGTTTAGAAATAAGAGGAAGAAAAATTCGTTGTCGCTTGTTTACGGCCTCCATAACTGAAACGTGAAATTAGATATTCCCACGTCGTAGTCGTGCAGTGACGGCAAAGAAGTAAGCAAAAAAAGCGTGATGCACGTGCAAAGTTGTTTTGCTTAATAAACCTATTGCTTTTTTCGCCGACGTCTTTGCTAAAACTCCCTAATAGCGACAAGATTCAACGAGAACGTCAAAAAAGCAATAGGTTTGAATAAGCAAAACAACAACTTTGCACATTTCTTTGCCTTCACTGCACATGGTCAAACATTCTTTAAAAAAAGAATACATATAAAGTATTACCTCGTAGTTGCAGAAAGGGCAGGTACCTTCAACGAAACGATCAGCTAGAAATCTGCAAATGAACGAAGACGAGTTGTCAACAAGTTGGCCATTTTGAAGCCGCGGTAGCATGGAACCGTACAGGGGACCAACGAGTCACATGGTTTAAGAGGACCCAATATTTTTGGGCACCCCAAAATTTCCATCTACACGATTAAAATTAGGACGCTGTACATTAACATCTATAATGTGTCACAGGACTAATAAAACACACCAATAGTCAGAACTGGCCGTTCCAGTCAAACAATATGCACAACACTGAAAGATTTTTGACGAAAACTCTTGAAAAAAAGCCTATTTAATTGTTGATAATGACTGGCCAGCCGTCCGGTTATGATTTTTTGTTAAGCACCCTTAACTTTTCATATGGTCTTGCCCCGCCCCTAAATTTTTTGGCCGCACGAACCTTACCATTTAGGTGATAGAAATTGAGGGGGAGCCAAACATAGAATTTTATGACATTTGAGTCAACATTTTTAAGGATGCTGGGCTAAAACCGTATCTACTAAAACCCGGAACATGGGACACTCCCGAACACGTCAAACAAAAACAAAAACAAAGGAATCAAGTAAACCGAAGATTTGTATTGTAAAGATTAGGGTTGCTTTCTGTTTGTATTTTGCCAGGCGTTCCGGGGTGTTCCGGAGTGCTCAGGCCTTAGAAAACAGCTGATATATCGCGACGCCGCACCACCGGTTTCCCCGCCAAAAAGACGTCGGAGGAACGAGCGGCGAAATCCCATACTAATGACCTGTCACTACCCAGATCTGGGTAGTGCTTCTAATTGGATGAAGCGAATTTTTAACCAGTCATAAGCACCACCTAGAACTGAGCAGTGACGCGTCATCAGTATGAAATCTCTGCGCTCGTTCCTCAGACGTCATGTCGCGGGAAAATCAGTGGTAGCGTCGCGAAATGTTGACTGGTTTCTCAGGCTAGAGTATTTCTGGTGTTATCAAGTGACGGCTTAAAGGAACTGCCGTGTAAAAACCTAACAGGTTAACCCTTTAAGCCCTAAGAGTGATCAGCATGAAATTTCTCCTTATAACATCAATGCTTTAGAAAACATAGTGGTCATAAGAATTGAGTACATGATCAGGAAAGATGAGTCTAATTGATATTTCAACAAATTCTCCGCACTACTTCTATTGAATCGTATAGGGGCAGTAAATGAGAATCTCAATTTTAATATCAGGGATTAAAGGGTTAAACAGTAACAAAGGCTTACCTTTTGCACTCCTCGCATTGAAGTTGCTCAAGTGTGTCCTCTACCAAGTGATCTCGCTTGTGAAGCCGCCAAAAAATGTCTTGTGCAATGCTGTTGAGAACAACACAGGTTTTGTTTCTCATATACTCGTTAAATCGCCTTCGATTTACTTATTAGTGACACGGTGCAAGATCATCCACCAGAACAAAGGAAAATTTTGCAGAAAAATTCGCACGTAATCTGAAGTTGCTCTTGGGGCAAAAAAGTATCAACAAACTGTTATCTTTTCGCCAGTTACAAAATGCAGTAATGTATGACGCAGAAGCGATAATGAGACTACTTTTCACTCCAAAATTGACAAAGGAAAAATGTAGACAAAGCTACAACCTCGCACAAAATGTGTTGAGACGCATCACAAAAATTACTAATTTTTCCTCTCATCCTGGCAAAAAATGAAAACTGTCGCCAAAACAATGACCGTTCCCCGCCCCTCCCCCTTCCTTATCCAATGCTATTTACAGTAACATGAGAATTATACAAGTTGATTTAGACCAAAAGGCATTAAAAGGGGGGGTGTCTTAGTTTTTTGTTTAGAGGAGATGGAAGCACGGCGCAAATCTAGAATATGACAGAACTGTCTTAACAATATTTTTCTGAGCTTGTAGTTACATACTCCGTTTGTTCTTGTGTTGTAGTCCTTCCGAAGAAATCGAACTTGATTTTGAACCAT